>NC_061849.1:6474449-6476949 GCF_019202785.1 Penaeus chinensis
AATCTGTTATTGTTAGCCTTATTATTGTAATTATTTTCGGTCAACGAATAACTGAATTGCTTGTCACCTCCACTCTAGTTAACAATGAATACGTTTATAAACAGTTTGTTGAGAGGCGTTGCACGCTGTGACTGTGCACGGACTTGTTTCTAATCATTAACTTTTTCTTTTTCTTTTAGATATTTTTGATCTTGTTAGTATCATCATCATCATTATGGAGCTAACGCCGGCAGGGGCGCATAGCCGCATCCACCCTCCGCTTCCACCTACGAGGATCCCTCATGGCGAGCCGCCAGGCAGGGGCCCGGCCCATCTCTAGTTCCTCACGACAGGTTTGATCGATTTGCCCAAGCCACGACTTTCTCGGTCGTCCCACAGGCCTCCTCCACCCAGGGTTGTCTCGGACAGAGACAACCTGATGGGCAGGATCATCCTGTGGGAGTCGAGCCAAGTGGCCATATAGCCTGAGTTGGCGATCACGGATTGTGCAAGTAACAGGTCCTGTACCGGTCTCACGGTGCAGCCGTTGGTTGGACACATGGTCCCGCCAACTGTACCCCATGATCCGGCGCAAGGATCTGTTACAAAAGGCATCAAGACGAGATTCCAGAGCACAAGATAGTGTCCAAGTTTCACTACCATAGAGTAAAACTGGCAGTATCAGGGCCTTGAAAACACGTAACTTGGTCCTGCACAGGTACCGACATCTCCAAATACTCTTGTCGAGAGATTTCATGACCCCTGCTGCCAGGCCAATCCGTCTACTGACTTCTTGGTCTGACAGCCCAGAGTCGTGAAATGCACTACCGAGGTATATAAAGCTCTTTGTGACTTCGATGTTTTCCCCGCAAGCACGTATCGACTGTACAGGGTCTCCTAGCAGGCCCCCAAAATCCTGGATCTTGGTCTTGGTCCAGGAGACCTCTAGCCCCAGGGGCTTCGCTTCATTGCTAAATGCATCAAGAGCCGCTACAAGGGTTTCCAGAGATTCAGAGAGTACGGCAACATCATCGGCAAAGTCAAGGTCTGTAACCTTGATATTGCCCAGAGTTGCTCCACAGTGACTTTGGACAGTAGCTCTACCCAGTATCCAATCCATGCAAGTGTTGAAAAGTGTTGGTGCAAGAACACAGCCTTGCCTCACCCCTGAACTAACAGGGAAGAAGCTCGACAGGCCCCCACCACACTTTACAGCACTTTCAGTGCCTGTATACAGGTTTGCTATTAGTCCAATAATCCTTATTGGAATTCCTCTTAGTCTCAGGATCTCCCATAAAGATTCGCGATGCACCGTGTCAAACGCCTTCTTGAGATCGATGTAGGCTGCGAGCAGCCCACGTCCGAACTCACGACGGCGCTCTATAATGATTCGAAGCGCCAGGATGCGGTCTATTGTGGACTTACCAGGAGTGAAACCAGATTGCTCCGGTCTTTGGTGCCTCAACAGCTGGTCCCTGATACGTCTCAGTAAGATGTGTGCGAGTACCTTGCCTGGTACACTGAGTAGTGTAATGCCTCGGTGATTGCTGCAGTCCCACCGATCCCCTTTCCCCTTCCAGAGAGGGATGACCACACCCCTCAGCAGGTCAGGGGGAAAGGTACCAGTCTGCCAGATGGCAGACAGGACTGCATGCAAGCCCCTTGCCATAGGTTCTCCACCAGCCTTTAACAATTCGGCTGGGATGCCACAGACACCTGCTGCTTTACCACTCTTCAGCTTGGAGATCGCCCCCCTGATTTCGGTCAGGGAGGGTGGATCCTCGCTGATGGGTAGATCTGGCAGAGGAGTCTCAACATTACCTGCATCCATGTTAACTGTTGGTGAATCAACCTTATACAACTGCTCAAAATACTCAGCCCAACGCACACGCACCCCATCGGGATCTGAGATTATCTGGCCACTTGCTGAGCGGACTGCAGCCGTCTGTGAGGGGGGCTTGGAGTTCAGCTTTCTCAGAGCTTGGTAGGCAGGACGAAGGTCATTTACAAGGAAATGGCTTTCGACCTCCTCTGCAAGACTATTGATAAACTGTTCCTTATCCCTTCTCAACAGTGACCTAGTCCTGCGCACCAGCGAGCGGTGCAAAGTGCGATCCCCTGACAGTCGAGCCGCACGACAAGCATCTGTGGCTTCCAGCGTCTCCTGCGAGATGGAATTCTGTCTTGTTCTTGGGCGTTCACCAATGGATTCCTGAGCTGCATCAAGCGTTTCACGCTTGAAGGTATCCCACATAAGAACAGGGTCTGTCTGGCCCTCGAGTGCTGTGAGACGACCAGAGATAGCCTCGGCAAACCCCCGGGTACACTCGTCCTCCCTCAATCTGTCCAAATTAAACACCCTAGGGTGTTCATTTGGGCGACGGGGGGTTCTAAAGTGGACCCGGAGAGTAGCCACCACTATTCTATGGTCAGTTCCACAGAACTCAGCGCTTCGATATACCCTGCAGTTCTGGAGGATCCTCCATCGAGTGCTAACGAGGATGTGGTCGATCTCCTTGGC
>NC_061849.1:6501949-6504449 GCF_019202785.1 Penaeus chinensis
TTTTTATTCTTAATTAACACTTTGTTAACGAGAGGAGTATCAACAAAGATATGAATTTAAGACTTAGATAATAAGGTACTGTACATTTTGCATGCATAAAGCTGGTAATATGGCGAATAGGCTGTGTGGTACATTATATATATATATATATATATATATATATATATATATATATATATATATATATATATAAATGAAATGTAAAGTTTTGGAAGCCGATGAAAAATTGATTTGTTGAATTATAAGTAACTCTTTTATTATAAAACCGTGTATGTATAATAGATGATTAAATAGATAAAAAAATAAAACATAATTAAACACGCGAGCGTGTGCGCACACGAACAAATTCATGAACGCCGGTAGACACATTTCTACAGAAAAAGAGTGTGTGTGTTTGCGCCCCATACATGCATATACATAAAAATATTTTTATTTGTTTATATGTATCTCTGATGTACTAGTATATAATTACATGCACACATATCTACATACGAGTACATGTTTTGGTTATTTGCAAGAGCAAAGGCAAAGGCAGAATGGAGCGTAGAATGTAACAATATGAGATAAAAAAAAAAAAAAAAAAAAAAAAAAGTGAAATTTATCGCTCAGCAATAAACCCAGAATTCGTGATTTCAATGAATCTGTCTGTTTGCTTGTTTTAATTGGGAGGCATTCATTTTTTAAACAATAATACAATTCCACTATTAGTGTTTCCCAAATTTTCGCTGGGTGCCTGAGGATACGTTATCAATGCAGTTCAACAACAATGTACAAGTTCAGTTCCCACAGTGTTCATGAGTTTTTGGGTTAGTGTATGTTTGGCCTTAAGAGCTCGCCTGTTTTGTTGTTGTTGTTGTTTTGTGTGTGTGTGTGTGGGTTTATTCTGAAAGCCTGTATATCTGTCTGCTGAGAGCTTGTGTTTATATTTCTGTGATAGTGAGTGCCACTTTTTTATTATATGCTTATAAAACCTGTGGCTGTGTAAGTTACCAAATGAGATAGCAACTATACGTTTTCGTATAATTGAACAAGTATAAAACATGTTTAGTATCATTCCCCGTTTTGTAACATCTTTGTCAAGAGAAATGTTTACTCTGCTTACTTATCTTCGTTGCAAGGAACAATTCTTATTGTTAGAAAATAAAAACAAAAATGAATTAACAAATATCTTGAGATGCGGGGAAATTCCCATTAAATCATTATATTAACAAGCTCGCATCTTCATACTTATATGATTACATGCAATTATTTAAGAATGTGCATAACGGTGAACTATAGCTGTTATGACTATCTTAATATTACATTGTCATTATCTGAATGCTGACGACAGTTATGTTGAAAATAAAGTAACAACAGTAAAATAAATGACAAAGATGATAGTGGTGGTGATGATAATGATTATGATGATATCAATAATGATACTACTACTACTACTAATGATAATAATAATAATAACTAAGCAAAAACCAACAACAGTAATGATATTAACAATAATGATGATGGAGATGATTAATTATACGTTGAAAATAATAAGAACAGCAACAACAATAATAACGCTAATAATAACAATAATGATAACAATTATGATAATGATGATTTTCTGATCTATTATCGTCAGAGCCACAGTCGCCGTGCAATGAACTTTCTTTTCTATAACTTGCCCTTTATCGATGCAATTGCAACATTTACCGTCATACCAAAATTATACAAATGAAAGCACCCCGACATGATTTTAAATTTGCACCGTAAAATTTTTCGTCTTCTTTTTAACCATAATTATTCTTCATTTCTATGTCAACTTTTCTGCATTATATGGGCTAAGAACTAAGTCACTCCCCTATCGTCATTTCTTCTTATAGAACAGAGAACATATGCAGTCTTCAGTTATTAATATATACGATTTTATTACTACGTTGTTGCGTCAAGGTCAGAATGGACAAGAATGAACAAGAAATAGGGGAAACTATAACAAATAAACACAAGAACCAACTTGATATCAGCCTGTCTTATCCCTTCTTGTGTACGATTACAATTCAATAAGCGAGAGTGTCAGAGAAACAGACTTCCTTCAAATAGTTCCTGAACATAATCCGGGGCTGCTCTCTCAGAGGTGTAAATTGTGTACAAAGAAAAGCGAAAATCTGTATGTTAATAATGAATACTGGAAATATAAGAATAGATATTTAAAAGGTATTAGCGTTGGAGAAAAAAAAAGTGAAAAAGTTTAAGCTTCACAAACTTTGGAATTCGAGGTCATCATCGTTTTTTAATAAAGCCAATTTCTGTGTACATTGTATATATAAGCGTAATGTGTTTCCTATTTTGTACTGGTGTTATTTGTGCCTGCGTAGTTTGCGTTGGCAAAAATATAATAGAAATTGTGAATAGTTTCAATTTTAAAAATGCTGTCTTTCACTGCGACTGGTTGTGGTACATGGTTATTTTTTTTTTTTTAACATTCATATTTTTGTATTCCCAAATTAAAACTTCAAAAAGTGAA
>NC_061849.1:6609449-6611949 GCF_019202785.1 Penaeus chinensis
GCACGGTACAATGGCACACCGATGTCAACAGACCACATGTCACAGGTTGACATATGGCCATCCTTCTGGCATCCAGAAAATATTAGCACCCCAATGAATGCCATAAGTTCCTCCCGTTCCACACTTGTATGTGTTGCTGTTTTCTTGGTGTACCTACTGGCTTCAATCTCAATCCTCTTGTTTGTCCACTGACAGACTATATCCAAAAATGAATCATCAATGAATAAGTTAAAGCACTTTTCCGGGGAATCACAAGCTCGCGCTTCGGCATTTGGTCCGAGGGCGGGTACACCATCTGAACCCATACTTGCCAGCCAGAGTAGTACTATCAAACTGTACTATAGCTGGAACATCAACTTGAGCTTGTCTCCTATGTCTACCATGTCTCCCACCACTACTGGCTGCAGAGGGAGAAGGGGCAGCAGCAGAAGAGTTGGCTACAAGAGAAGCATCAGCAGCGGTCGTGTCCACGTGGGAAGCAGCATCATTAGGTCCAGTTATAGGGGAAGGAGGAGAAGGTACATCAGCTGAAGTGGTAGGGATACTATCACCTGGATAGTTCCCAGGGTGTGGTCCAACAATACTTCTTTTTTTCTTTGGGGTCGATGTGCGACGTGTTTTCTTGCCAGTTTGCTTTCTTTTCTTCTTCTTCTTTCCCATCTCTTTTTCAACATCCTCTGGCACTTCTTCATTTTCGTCACTACACGATGGGACATAATCCTTATCATCATCACTATCATACATCAACTCTTTCTCTATTTGATCCTCCTCCTCCTCATCACTAGCTGACATTTCAGCATCATCTATGTTGGTACCAGTAAGTCCTTCATTATGAGCCTCACCATCATCATCTAAGTCTGACAAGTCACCAGTCACACTCATCATATATGATAGCTCCTCATCCGTTAGTCCTTTCTTTGACATTTGCACTACTTTCATTGTCTGATTGGTTTCTTATATATGTTATTTATGATAATAGAACCTGGAACACTTTCATTACGCCTGCAAAGAAATACAGAAAATTAGAACTTTTTCTTTGACACTTTCACTGCTTTTATTATTTTTTTGTTTTCTAATAAATATTATGTCTGTCCATAGAACCTAGGACACTTTTATCTGACACTTTCACTGCTTTTATTATCTTTTTGTTTCCTTATAAATATTATGTATGTCCATAGAACCTAGGACATTTTTATTTGACGCATTCACTGCTTTTATTGTATGTTTCTTTTCTTATATATGTAATTTCTGTAAATAGCACCTGGAACACTTTTATTAATGCCTGCAAAGAAACCAAAATCATTAGAAAAGACAATAACACAAACATTTCCCTGTTCCTAAACATTATAGTGAATTTGAAACAAATTATTTTATACCTACAAGGGGAATTGTCATAAGCAATGCGGTACAGCAATACATAACTGGGGTTCAATGGACCCCAGTATCCTGCCATATAACACCTAACTGGGGTCTGATGCACCCCGGTAACTCGCCGAAGAACACATACCTGGGGTGGTATGCACCCCAGCATATCATTTTTTTGTGTTCCCGGGTTAATCAAGAGGAATATCTGGTATCTCTTTCAGGCTCTTCTGCAAGTATGGTAACAGATGCAGTTTCTTTTGATGGTGTATTTTCAAGGCTGGTTTCACTGGTGGTGTACATGGTGTACATATGAAAAGAAAGGGAATAGATATGACAAAAAAATCGTAAAATAATATATACATGATGTGGTGTGTGTGTGTGCGTGTGCGTGTGCGTGTGCGTGTGCGTGTGCGTGTGCGCGTGCGTGTGCGTGTGTGTGTGTGTGTGTGTGTGTGTGTGTGTGTGTGTGTGTGTGTGTGTGTGAGTGTGTGTGTGTGTCTATGCTTGCTTGCTTATTTTTGTATGTATACATGTATATATATTTGTAGAATTATTCAAAACATGCTCACAGAATCCATATAATCAATAACTATATATCCAGCAATCACACTATCAAAATGATAATACAAATCTAAACAAACAATTAAACCAGATAAAACAAATAAGTCAACAACCCTATAGTTTCATGTTTCTAAACTTATGAAAACTAGTATTAAAAAGAAAAGCGAAAGAGAGAGATATCCTTACTTAATAACAAGTAAGATCATTACAAAATGAGAATTGAAATGTACAAAAACTTCACTTGAGCTTCTCATACAGGCGTAGTTAAATTTCATATTACTGCTTGAAATTCTAAAAAAGTAGGGCTTGCTCTGGTCCACGAGGCGCATTTTCTATCTTCCTGAGTTCTCTTGGGTGATATATCGTCGAATGATTGAGTTTATTATTTGCAAGATCTGGAATATGTTAGGTCTTATAGTTTAGGATCAGTATTCATTTTAAAATGTAAGTTCTAATTTATAATGATTCTGAAGTCCAGGTATACTAGACATATATATATATATATATATATATATATATATATATATATATATATATATATATATATATAAATGTATACATATATATATGCTTG
>NC_061849.1:6621949-6626949 GCF_019202785.1 Penaeus chinensis
CAGTGTTGTAACATATTTGCGGAATCTCAAAATTTACATGGGGAAAAGACAAAAAAAAAAAAAAAAAAAAAAAAAAAAAAAAAAAAGTCGTTTGATTCAATAGAACTCAGATCAGTGTGCAGCGGTCTAAAGCTTAATATAATTACATCATCTCAGCCTATCGCTTGAATCTGACATATTGCCTATTAATATAAAGCCTCGTATATCACTCACGTTCAGAGATAAAGCTTCTGAATATTTTTTTTATCGACTATCTTTGCAATGACTCTAACAGAGAAGAAAGAGGTAACTCATAATAATGATAATAGTAATAATAGTAGTGGTAGAACTTATGATAATGAATGTAAGAGTAATAAATAATGATAGTGATCATAATATTGATTATACTGATGATTTATCTATATATAAACATATAAGTATATATATGAACATATATAAGTATATATATAAACATATATGCATATATAAATAATATATATATACATATATATATATATATATATATATATATATATATATGTATATATATGTATGTATGTATGTGTGTGTGTGTATGTATGTATATATATATATATATATATATATATATATATATATATATATTTCCATAGATTGACATTATTATTATCATCATTGTTATTACTATATCATTATCTGATTAACTTTTTGAGCAATAATTAATTACCAAAGTGTTTGCAGAATTTCTCATGGCGAGTTAAATTATAAGAAATTCCCTTGTTATTAAACGTGTATAAGGGTATCAGGTTATTAAAAAAACCTCTGCCACATACTACGGTCATTAGCCGGAACAATAATGAGCCGGGGATAAGGGAGGGAAAATAGACAATTAATGAATATAGACAGATAGTAAAACCTTTTTTTTTTTTTTTTATGGGGATGGTTAATGGCAACCATAGAACAGTAAATTTTATCACTCTCTCTCTTCCTCTTTAGTCTTTCAGTATATCCTTCGTCTCACGTATTTATAAAATTGTCCTAACTATTCTCTATCTCTCTAATTTAGCAATTTGAAACGTTTTTCTCCTGGCTTTTCCATATTTTGTTCTCTCTCTCTTCCTAAGCCAAGTGAAACGCTTCTTCTCCCGAACATAAGACACACGGATACGGAGGCTAGTGATGCAGAGGCTGTTCTTTTGATGTTGCGGAAACTGTGAGGACGACTGAGTGGTTGAGGCATGCAAGATAATGGAGAAAAGGGTGGGGGAGAAGGAGGTGGAGGAAGATGGTAATGATAAAGAGAGTAAGAAGAGAGCACAAATATCAATAATCATTATTAGCAGCGTTCGTTCAAATTACGGGACAAGGATTTAAGAAGCCTTAGTAGTGTTGCAGCCTAGTTTTAGTGTACCTGACTTATCTAGGGACAATCTGTATTGGTCATATTTCCCCGATATGTTTTCTGATTTTATCCGCCAGCATGATCAACACAGCAGGGGTTTTAACGAATGCACAAATACACAGGGGTGAGGATTGGCATTTACAATGTTCGTTTCAGTGGTTAATGTCAATGGAATAAAGGTGACCAAAATGAAATATTTATTGCTTATTTTTTAAAAATTAGTCGTGCTTTCTGCCACACCCGGGGTTTCAACATTCTGACTACGGCTAGTCTTTGAAACTATTCTTACAACAACTTGCAGTATCCTAAATTGATTTCACGTACGAATCATTGCAGTCCGCTCTTTTAAAAGTGAGAGTGGCGAGAGACCTAGTTTAATTCGTTTGATAAAGAACAGTTATAATGAAATTCATAGAGTAATTCATTTCCATCTTGAATTTAGACATGTTTAAAGGGCATGCCGTATTCTTAGGTCGTCTGAGCGCTTAACAGAAAGAGCGAGGCGAAATTCACAGATTCATTTGATGATGGAAAATAATGTCAACAATCATATGTATTATCATTTCTATTACTAGTAGTATTGTTTTGTTATTTTTGGCATTATTATTATATTTTTTTTTTTTTTTTTTTTTTATTATCACTGATTTTTGATATTGTCATCATTAGTGTTACTGCCATGTTTTTTGTTGTTATAACACTAATGATGTTTTTTTTTTTTTTTTTTTTGCTAATTTTCGTCATATTACTGCCATCATCATTACCATCATCTTCATCTTCATCTTCATCATCGTTATCATAATTATTAATATTATCAACAACATTTTTTACCATCATCATCATGATTAGGAGTCTCAGCTCTCACCTATAAAAAGAGAGTTTCATATGACATAGTACTGTTTAATCTGTAGAAAATTGGAGAGAGACGAAATATATAAGTTTATCCATGACTATTCTGATTCGTTTGAAGAAGGAAAATAATAGCATCTCAAAGAAGGTGTGCTGTGAAGCTCTTTTGAGTGAGAGGTAAACGTCTTATGAAGACCATCAATGAAATCCACAAATATACAGTAATTAAGTGAATTTTCTCAAATTATGAGTGTAACATGGAAGGCGATTTGCAAAATCTCAACATTTACAGAGAGAAGAAGAAAAAAAAAACTCGTGTTTGATTCATTTGAACTTATATCAGTGTAGAAGGGTTTAAAGCTTAATATATTTGCATCATCTCAGCTTATCGCTTGACGCTGACATATTGCCTATTGGTATAAAGCCTCGTATATCACTCACGTTTGGAGATACATCTTCTAAATATTTTTCATCGAATATTTTTGCACTGACTCTGGAAGAGAGGGAAGTCATAATGGTAATAGTAGTAATAGTAATAGTAATATTAATAGCAATATCATTATCAATAATAATAACAATAGTGATAATAACGATAGTGATGATAGTAATGGTTATATTGATAATAATAATCATATGAATTATAGTAATAAGAGTAATAATAGTAATAATGATAATAATAAAATAATAATTACTTTTAGTATTATTATTACTATTATAATTACCCCATTGTTACTAGTATCATTATTACTATGATGATATGAATTTAACTATTGCTACTACAACTACTAGTGATAGCAATAATAAATCAGTAAACAATCTCTCTCTTCCTTTTTAATCTAGAATTATATCCTACCCTCTAACGTAATTTTAAAAGGGCTCTAACTGTTGTTTAATTTTGATATCCTAATTCAGCTATTTGAAGCGTTTTTTTTCTCTTCAAAAGGAAAGCGTAAAGGGCGTGCCATATATTTACATCGTCTCAGCGCCTAACAGAGCAAGCAAGGCGAAAGTTCAATATTGATTCTTTTGCTTTTATCATCATTATCATCATTAGTATTAGATTGCTATTATTATTATCATTATTTGTATTAGCACTGTTGTCATTATTGTTATTAATTATTATTATCATTGTTCCTGTTTAACTTTTCGAGCGAAAATTAATTGTTTTTGCTGAATTTTCCATTGCGATTTAACTTGCAAAAAAGTTTTCTTGTAATAGATCTTGGGTGTATGGTTATTAAACTTGTATCAGGGTATCAGGTTATTCAAAATCATCTGCCATGTACTACGGTCATTAGCCGGAAAAAAATAATGAGATGGTATTAGAGGTGGGAAAGTGGCCAATTATAAATTATCTAAGTGTAATATTTTTTTTTTTTTTTTTTTTTTTTTTTTTTTTTTTTTTTTTTTTTTTTTTTTTTTTTTTTTTTTTTTTTTAGCCGATGGTTAACGGCAAAGGTAAATTAGTAAACTTTCTCTCTTCAGTCTTGAAGTATATCCTTCCTCTAACGTCATTCTATAATTGCCCTATTATTCATCTGACTTCTCAATATCCTTTTCTCTCTTCTTAAGCCAAGTGAAACGTTTCTTCTCCTGAACATAACACATGGATTCGGAGGCCGATGATACATAGCCTGTTTTAATATTGCGGAAACTGTGAGAACGACTGACAGGCTAAGGCTTGTAAGATAATGGGGAATGTATTAAACAGAGGAAACCAAAATAAATGAATAAATACAATGACATACTATCTTCATGTAACCTTTTGGTTACTGTGGTTATTCTCAGTCATCATTACTACTACTGCATTCATTTTAACAGTAGTAAAAACAGTGATTATGATGATGTAGATGAGGATGATCGTGATAGAGATGATGATGAGGTGGAGGAATAAAAAGAGGCAGAGGAGGAAAAGAAGGGGAAGAAGGAGGTGGAGGAAGAGGAAGATGATGGGTCTAAGTAAAGAGCACAGATGCCAATAATCATTAGCAGCGATCGCTCAAATTAAAGGACAGGGTTGTAAGAAGACTGAGCGATGTTGCACGCTACTTATAGTCTACTTTATATTTACAATGTCTAGGAATAATCTGTATTGTTCCTAATTCCACGGTAAGTGTTCTAGTTTTATCCGCCAGCATGATCAATACAACAGGAATTTTAGCGACGAAACATACACACAGGTGAGGATTGACATTTTCAATAGTCGATTCAGTGATATCATTGGAACAAAAGTGACTAAAATCAAATATTTAGTGCTTCCTGCCATCCCCAGGTTTCAATATTCAGCTAGCCTTTGAAACAATGATTACAAAAGTTTTCCGTATCCCAAATTTATTCCACATACGAATGCAGCATCATTGCAATCCGCTCTTCTAAAGGTGAGAGTGACGAGAGATCTAGTTTGATTCGTTTTATAAGGAACGTGATAATGACATTCATAGATTGATTCATTAAGGCGAGGCGAAAGATTTGCGCTGATTCTTTTGATGATGGATAATAATGATTTATTACTTGTACTATTGTTGTTTTGTTGTCATTATTATCATCATAAGTGCTGTTACTATTGTTATTAATTTCATAATTGTTGTTGGTCGCCATTTTCGTATTGTTACATCTTTTATGGTGATACTGCGGTAATCATCACCACTGTCAGTATAGGTTTAATAAAAAATATTATTATCATTATCATTATTATTCTTTATCACCATCTTCATCACGATTGGGAGTATGAGCTCTCTTCAGTGCTATCATCATCATCATCATCAGTATTAGTATAATAATAATTATCATAATC
>NC_061849.1:6631949-6644449 GCF_019202785.1 Penaeus chinensis
TATTGAACAGAGAAAAACGAATTATAAGTACATGCTATCTTGATGAATCATCAAGTCAAATTTTGGTTACTGTCATTATTATGTTATCATTACTATTCCATTATTTAGGAGGAAGAGGAGGAGGTGTGACTCTGCAGCAGATAACCACACAGGAAAACAATACTCAAAATGATGCAGAATAAAAGAAAAGAAGCGTCTATGTAGCCATCTTCATAAATCTTCTTGCACTTGCGAATTATACCTAACTTAGATGAAACTGCCCGGACCATATTCCTATTCTGCAATTCGAACAAAAGCTTTGAATCAAGCGTTACACCTAAGAGCTTTAAATTATCCACTGAAGTGATTGAGACTCCATTAATGAGCAGACTTGGATGCTGAGGTAACCGCTTTCTAGACCGACTAGCAATTTCCTTGGACTTAATTTCATGCCGCACCGAGAGCACCGTGATTTAATTATGATGAGATCTGCAGTGAGACTGTTTCTATTTCCCTAGTTACCGGAGAAGGAATTTCAGGCTAGAGAGAAGTATCATCAGCATATGCTAACATTTTATTGGTAATGTCAAGCCACATATCGCTTGTATATGAAATGAAGAGCAAAGGGCCAAGAACACTACCCTGAGGAACCCCAGAAGACACACGAGAATACAAGCTAAAACTGTTATCAATAGGAACACGTTGTTGTCTTCCCGTCAAAAATTCAGTTAAAACACTTAAACTTTTCCACCGACACCAACAGACTGCAAATTAAAAATCAAATCCTTGTGGTTAATAGTGTCAAAAGCTACACTAAAATCCAGAGAGACGACTCTTGATTCATGAGCCTTATCTAAACAGATTGCATTTCATAACATAGATAATGCATCATTGCAGCCGAGTCTCTTTCTAAAACCAAACCGAGTCTCTGGAAGAAACGGCCACAAATATACAGAAAGCAAACGTTCCAGCAAACATTAAAAAAAATGGTGTATATAAACTAAAAGGCAGAAGATTACAGTTAATTTTGGGGCTAATTGACCATTTAGTCTTTTTAAAATCAAAGGAAACAAGGCATTAGGGTTTATGCCACCATATTCTGATTCTGATAACAGATACTTGCTTTCAGAGAAAACATGAAACATGAAAGAGGAAGTTCAATATCTTCAAAACTTTGTTTTGAATTAAAGCTTTCTGCTTGCAAGGTAGCTTTCTGAATGGGACTATAAGTAACACTATCATCAGGCTTCATTAATGGAGGAATGGAGGACTCAACACCAAACAGAGAAGCTAAACGCTTCTGAGAAGACTTCTTTCAGATGAGCATTACATTCAGATTTAGCCTTCTTAATAGCATTAGTTGCTCTATTTCTCATGGCAACATAATTTTCCCAATAAGGACGAGTGCCGTTAGCAGACCAGAAAATGTAATTAGCATGTTTGTCCCCATTAGCCTGATGACATGCTATATCATATGAACGATATTTAAGAGTTTCGCTGGAATCAAACCTCGTTATGATGTCCAACAATAACAAATTCAGAGCATTAACAGGACAAGGAGCATTATAAACATCTCGCCAGATAGTGCTATCAAAACCATGGTAGACACCACCCCAATTAATTCTAGATTTTAAGGCGACTTGTCTAGTTATGGTAAAATTTAGTATTGAATCTCACAAGTTAGACTACGGTGGTCAGAAGAACCAATAGGCGCGATGGACTCTACATAAATTACTCCTCTCACATCACAGACTAACTGATCACACCCAACAACATCTGAGAAATCTAAAGCAGAAATGCCATGTCGGTCAGTTGGGGGCACAGAATTCAGCCAGTCTCGGTGGTGAGCATTAAATTTACATTCAGAAATGTTTGAAGTCAGTAAACAATAATAATCGCTGTCACCGGAATTGAGGCTCTTATAAAAAAAAAAAAAAAAAAAAAATGCAGAAATTACTAACACTCTCACAACCATGTACTCATGACAACTGCATTCATACTTCGCTAAACGACTAGCATTAACACCAACCATTAAATATAAGCACAAACCTTGGGCTCGAAACAGAGTTCTTACGTAATAACTAGGGTTTATAAAAATTAGGAAAAAGCTACGCTTAGGTGTGCGTTATGTCTGAAACCAATGTTTCAGCACAAATAATGTCAGATTTTATTGAGATAACTGGTTCAAGATCATTTAAGTTCCCAAGAAGTCCACGAATATTGCTCTAAAATAAGTTGCAATACTTTGGATGGTTAGGGCCAGGATTAAATTCAACATCACCCGACAACATAACAATAATTTAATATAAAAATATGTAGACCACATATTTGAGAAATATGATATGATTTGAGATAATTAGCACCCACGGACCGCTGAAGGCTTGCAAGGGACTAGGGGCCATGGCTAAATCGACATTCATGAGTGTAATAAGGTGAAAGTTAGAAAAAGTATGAGAAAGTAAGGAAAACAACAGTAGAGAGGCACACAACAACGGCTACAATCCAGAAGGTCCACCCCAAGGATACCTCGAAACTACTCATTCGCCTCTGCTACAACAGCAGGGATACCTAGAGCCCTTACGGCATGAACACCCATGCGTTTATTGGGGACAGACATTAAACGGTGGTGCTCTAGGAGAAATTAAGGGGCATTTCCTCCACAGCCTAGGTTTTCAAAGTCCAACCAAGTTGCTCATCCAACCATAGACCGTTGGCAAGCAAGATTTTGATGAAATATACTGTTCAGCACGGTATATCTCAGTATTATTATTATCATTATTATTTTATTATTGTTGCTGTTGATCATAATTAGTATTGTCACAGGGGTTTGATAAATTCTTGTTTTGTTTTTGTTTTTTCGCTAATTATGGTGATATTACGATAATCAGGAACGTGAGTGCTATAATTCTTCTTATCATCATTATCATCTCTTCTCCGCTTCTCGTTGTTGATATTAGTTATCTTTGTTATTATTAGTATTACTATTGCTGATATTACTATTATTATTATTATTATTATCATTATTATTACTATTATTATTATTACCTTTAATATCTTCATCATCATCACCATCACCATCAATATCATCATGGGTCAACTCTCCAGTGAAAAGTCTCGTATTTTTGAATTGTCTAAACTATCGAAATTTGGAGAGAGACGAAAGATGAAAATTTATTCATGACTATTCTGATTCGTTTGAAGAAGGAAAATAATGGCATCCCAAAAAAGGCGTGGAGTGAAACTTTTTTTTTTTTTTCTTTCAACTCTTTCAGAGTGAAAGGAAAACGTTTGATGAAGACCAACGATGATATTCACAAATATATAGTATCTAAATATACTTTTTCATGTGGCGAGTGTAACTTGGAAAGTGATTGCCAATATTGTGAAATATTTGCAGAATCTCAAAATTCACATTGGAGAGACGCAAAAAAACTCGTTTGATTCATTTAAACTCATATCAGTGTATAAGGGTCTAAACCTTAATATATATGTATCATCTCAACCTATCGCTTGACATTGACATGTTGATAGGAAGCCCCGTATATGACTCACGTTTGGAAATATAGATTTTGAATATTTTTCCTCAAACATTTTTGCACCGACTCTCGCAGAGAATTAAGAAACACAGGTTAATGAAATGATAATGGTAAAAGTAGTAATAATAGTAGTAGTAATAATAATCATGATAATACCAACAATAATAGTGATAACAACGAAAATGATAGTGTTGATAATAATCATAAGAATGATGATTGTAATAACAGAAATAATAAAAATGACAACTAGTATCACTATTGATATTAATATTATTATAATAATAGTAATAATAAAACAGTAAACTTTCTCTTTCCTCCTTTTTTACCTTATTCTATATCCTTCCTTTAACGTAATTTTTAAGATTTCCCTATTATTTATAGTCGATATGCTAAATCAGCTATTTGAAATATTTCTGTTTTTTTATGACTTTTCCATATCTTTTTCTCTTTTCCAAAGCCAAGTAAAATGTTTCTTCTCCCGAACATAAGACGCGCGGATGCACAGGCCGATGATGCAGAGGCTGTTGCATTAATATTATGGAAATTATGAGAACAACTTAGTGGCTGAGGCTTGTAAGATAATGGAGAATGTATTGAACAGAGGAAAATACATATATTTATAGAATTACATATTTTCATAAAGATTATGTGACCTTTTGGTGATTTTACTATTATCAGTTATCATTACAATTACCTTGAGAAAAAAAAAAAAAAAAAAAAAAAAAAACAGTTTTCATCTTCAACTGTATTCATTTTAACAATGGTAAAAATATGGATGATTATGATGTAGATGAGGATCATGGTCACAGTGATGATAATAAGGAGGCGGAGGAGAAAAAGAAGGAGGAAGATGTGATGATAAGGATATGAAGGAAAGAGCAATGCCAATTAACATTATTAGCAGCGTTCGTTCAAACTGCAGGTAAAGGTTTTAAAAAGACTTAGTATTAAAAAGACTTAGTTTTAAAAAGACTTAGTTATTCTTGCCATCCGAAGTTTTCAAAATCTAGACCACCTCATTGCCTTTGAAACAATAAGAAGAGCAGGTTTCAGTATCCGAAACTTGTGCCACGTAATATTGCTCTTTTAAAAGTGAGAGTGGCGAGAGATCTAGCTTGATTCGTTTGATAAAGAGCGGTGATAATAACCTTCATAGATTCATTTATTGATTTCCATTTTGAGTTTAGGAAATTGTAAAAGGCGTGAAGTATATTTACATCGTCTCAGCGCCTAACGGGACAAGCGACGTGAAAGATCTACACTGATTCTTTTGATGATGGATACTGATGAAACAGTCGTATGCATTATCACTTCTGTTGCCAGTAGTATCGTTGTTGTTGTATTGCTAGTTCTGTAATTATTATCATCAGTATTATAATTATTATTTTCACTGTCATTTGTATTATTGTTGGTGGTGTTGGTGTTATCATCATTAGTATTATTACTGTTGCCGTTTTTTTTTTTTTTTTTTTTTTTTTGCTATTTTTGGTGATATTCCTGCAGTCATTATCATAATAACTTATTATCAACATTATCGTTGTTATTATTGAAATAATAATAGTTATTAATATTATCATTATGTATCATCGCCATCATGACTCTGAATTCTAACCATATAACATTTTTTATTGTCAAAACTGTCGAAAGTTTATACTTGCCTATGCTGATTCATTTGAAGAAGGGATATAATAGCATCTCAAAAAGGGTATGCTGTGAAGCTGTTTTCTTTCTTTCTTTCTTTTCTTTTCTTTTCTTTTTTTAATCTCGGGTAAACGTTTGATGGAGACCAACAATGAAATTCACATAAATAAACATATTTGCTCTTGTGATGTCACGTAGAAAGCGACTGCCAATTTTGTAACATATTTGCACAATCTCAAAATTTGCATGGATAAGAGACGAAAAGAAACTTTTGTCTCATTTGAACTTTGATCAGTGCAGAAGGATCTAAAGCTCAATATATTTGCCTCGTCTCAGCCTATCGCTTGACGCTGACATATTGCCTATTCATTTAAAGCCTCGTATATCACTCACGTTTGGAGATAAAGCTTTTGAGTATTTTTCATCGAATATTTTTGTTGTACTCTGAAAGAGAGGGAAGAGGTTACACGAGTGTTTTTGATGAAATGATAATAGTAATAATAGCAGTTGTAATAAAGATTAAGGTAAAAATAATAATAGTGATAATATAACGATAATCATAGTGATGATAACGGTGATTATATTGATAATAATAATTATGTAAATTGTAATAGTAATAGTAATAAAAATAATGATAATAGTAATAAAATTAAGGATAATGATAGTAATAATAATAATAGTAATTACTATAATAATAAAAAAATAATAATTTTAATGATTATTCTTATCATTGTTATTATTATTATTATTATTATTATTATTATTATTATTATTATTATTATTATTATTATTATTATTATTATTATCAATATCAATATTATTATTATTATTAATATTAATATTATTATCATTATTGTTAATATTACTATTACCGTTATTATTATTATTATTATAACGATGATGATAATATCCATACTACTACAACTGCTACTGCTACTACTACTACTAAGAGTAATGATAATAAAATGGTAAAATTTCTCTCTCTCTCTCTCTCTCTCTCTCTCTCTCTCTCTCTCTCTCTCTCTCTCTCTCTCTCTCTCTCTCTCTCTCTCTCTCTCTCTCTCTCTCTCTCTCTCTCTCTCTTCTTCTCTCTCCCTCTTCTTCCTTGAACTATACCCTTCTAATGTAATCCGAAAATTGCTTTATTATTCATTTTTGGTATCCTAATTTCGTATTTGAAACGTTTTTCTCCTGACTTTTCCACATCGTTTTGTCTCTAAGCTAAAGTGGAACGTTTCTTCTCTCGAACACAAGACACACGGATGCGGAGGCCGATGATGCAGAGGATGTTGTTTTAATATTGCGGATACTGTGAGAACGACTGAGTGTCTGAGGCTTGTAAGTTAATGGAGAATGTATTGAACAGAGAGAGAAAAAACGACTTAAATGTATATGCTACCTTGATGATGATTATGTGACCTTTTGGTGATTAGTATCATTCTCGGTTACTATAACTAGTACTTTGAGTAAAATCACTCCATGTTTATCTTCAATTGCATTCAATTTAACAATAGTGATGGTGATGAGGGTGATGATGCCGTTGAGGATGAAGATAATAATGAAGATGATGAGAAGGAGGAGGCGGATGAGGATGAGGAGGAGAATGAAGATGATAAAAAGAACACAAATATCAATAATCATAATCATTATCAACGTACATTCATTCTGGATAGTAAATGAGGTTCGAATTACAGGACAAGGCTTTAAGAAGACGTAATGGTGCTGTATCCTACTTATAACTTATTCCTCATTATACGTCTAGGGATAATCTGTATTGTGCCTATAACACAGATTATAACAATGATAAAAGTGATAGCGATAATGACAGTGGAGATAACAATACTAATAATCTATGGACCTGTCTATCTGTACATATGTGTGTATCAGGTTCTTAAAAATCAACTGCCCCGTACTACGGTCATTAGTCCGAACAGTATAATAGAGATGGGTATTAAAGGATGGAAAGTGGCCAATTTTTTACTATATATAGGTAGTAAAACTCTTCGGGTCGGTCAATGATAAAGGTAAAACTGTGAACATTCTATATTTCTTCCTCTCCAATCTAGAAATATATCCTTCCTCTCACGTAATTTTAAAATTATCCTAAATATCATTTATTTTTGGTGTCATAATACAGTTATTTTAAACGTATGTCTTCTTAAGCCAAGTGAAACGTTTCTTCTCCCGAAGATAAGACACACGGATGCAGAGACCAGTGATGCAGAGGCTGTTGTTTTAATATTGCGGAAACTGAGGACGACTGAGTAGCTGAGGCTTGTGAGATAAATAGAGTATGTATTGAACAGACAGTGAGAGAAAAAAAACGAGAGAAAATGATATGCTATCTTGAAATTTAAGCGACCTTTTGGTGTTTGTCATTATTATCAGTTATCGTTACTATTACCTTGAGTAAAAGCATTCCAGATTTTATTTTTAATTGCATTCATTTTAACAATTTCAAAACAGTGAAGATTATGATGCAGATGAGGATTTTGGTGACAGTGATGGTGTTCACGAGGAGGAGGAGGAATAAGAGGAGCGGAGGAGAAAAAGGAGGGGAATAGGAGGCGTCGAAGAAGGTAGAAGATGGTGATGATCAGGAGATTGAGGAAAGAGAACAACAATAACAATAATCTTTATTAGCACCGTCCGTTCAAATTACAGAACAAGGTTTTAATAAGACTTAGTATTGTAGCCTACTTATAATGTACCTACGAATAATCTGTATTGTTCCTATTTCCATGGTCTGGTTTTATCCGCCCGTATGACCTATATAACAGGGATTTTGCCGAAGACACACATACACACGGGCGAAGATTGACATATACAATGTTCGATTCAGTGACATCAATGGAACCAAAGTGACCAGAATGAAATATTGCTTATTCAAAAAATTATTCGTGCTTCCCGGCATCCCCGGGTTTCAGAATTCAGACCACAGCGAGTCTTTGAAACATTTATTACAACAGCTTTCAATATCCTAAATGTATGCCACGTACGAATGCAGCATAACTGCGGTTCGCTCTTTAAAAGTAAGAGTGGCGAGAGATCTAGATTTATTCGTTTGATAAAGAGCGGTGATAATGACATTCATAGAGTAATTCATTTCCATTCTGAATTTAGGAGAGTGTAAAGGGCGTGTCGTATATTTACATCGCCTCAGCGCCTAACGGAACGAGCGAGGCGAACGACCTTTTGATGAGGGAAAATAACAATCAAGTGTATTATTATTTTATTACAAGTAGTATTGTTGTTTTGTTGTTATTTTTGTCATTATCATCCATGGTATTATTACTATTATAATTATATTTTTTGTCATTATTATAGGTGTTATCATTAGCATTAGTGTTATCATGACTATTCTGATTCGTTTGAAGAAGGAAAATAGCAGCATTTTGAAAAAAGGGTGTGCTGTGAAGCCCTTTTTTTATTCTCTCTCATCTCCCAGAGTAAGAGATGGAGATCAGCAATGAAGTTCAGAAATATATAATAACTAAATATATATTCTCATGTGGTGAATGCAACGTCGAAATGATTGCCAATATTGTAAAATATTTGCAGGATCTCGAAATTTACATTGGAAAAAGGCGAAAATAAAGCTCTTGTTTGATTCATTTGAACTCAGATCAGTGTAGAAGGGTCTAAAGCTCAATATATTTGCATCATCTCAGCCTCTTCATATAAAGTCTCGTACATCACTCACGTTTATAGATACAGCTTTTGAATATTTTTCATCGAATATTTTTGCACTATGGCAGAGAGGGAAGAGGTAACACAGACATTTTTTTTTTTTTTAATACGATAATGATAATGATAATAGTAATAATAGTGGTGGTAGAATTATTAATGATAATGACTGTAACAGTAATAAAAATAATAGCGTAATGATGATAATAATAAGAGTGATAATAACGATAATGTTAGTAATGATAATATTGATTATATTGATAATATCTCTATATATGTATATATATATATATATATATATATATATATATATATAAACATATATGTGTATATATATTATTATATGTATAAATATGAATATATATTTAAGTATGTATATATAAACATACACACACACACATATATATATATGTGTGTGTGGGGGGGTGGGGGTGCGCATGTGTGTGTGTGTGTGTGTGTGTGTGTGTGTGTGTGTGTGTGTGTGTGTGTTTGTTTATATAAGAAAATATATTTATAAATATATACATACATGTATATGTATATATAAATTTACATATAGATTGCCATAATTATTATCTTTATCATCACTGTTATCATTGGTATTACTGATTATTATAATTATTCCTCATTAACTTTTCAAGCAATAATGAATTACCAAGTATTTTTGCAGAATTTTTCATGGCGATTTAACTTACAAGAAATTCCCTTGTAATAAAGCTTGAGTTTATGGTCAAGTTATTAAACGTGTATTAGGGTATCAGGTTATTAAAAATTATCTGCCACGTACTACGGTCATTAGCTGGTACAATAATGAGCCGGTATTAAAGGAGGGAAGGTATCCAATTATAGATTGTAAAAAGGTAGTAAAACCTTTTTTTTTTTTTTTTTTGAGGGGATGGCTAATGAAAAGCATAAAACAGTGAACTTTCTCTCTTCCTCTTTAACCGAGAAGTATATCCTTCCTTTCATGTAATTCTAAAAATGGTTCTAACTATTATTTATCTTTGGTGTTCAAATTTAGCTATTTGAAATGTTTTTCTTATCACTCTTCAATATCTTTGACTTAGTGGTGCTGTATCCTACAAATGATAAACTTTATATTTATATCTAGAAAGAATCTGTTTTGTTTTTATTCCTACGGGAAGTGTTCTGGTTTTATCCGTCAGCATGATCAATACAACAGGATTTTTTTGCAAAGACACAGACACACAGTAAGTTGACATTTACAATATTCAGTGGAACAAAAGTGACCAAAATCAAATATATATTGTTTATTCAAAAACATATTCGTACTTCCTGCCATCCCCGAGTTTCAAAACTCAGACCACGGCTAGTCTTTGTAACAATTATTACAACAGCTTTCAGTAGCCCAAATTTATTCCACGTACGAATGCAGCATCATTGCAGTCCGCTCTTTTAAAAGTGAGAGAGGCGAGAGATTTATTTGATTAATTTGATAAGGAGCAGTGATAAAGACATTCATTGAATAAATTATTGATTTCGCTCTTGAGTTTAGGTCACCATCATCATCATCACCATCATCATCATCATCATCATCATCATCATCATCATCATCATCATCATCATCATCATCATCATCATCATCATCGTCAATATTGGTATAATTATCATCACTATTATTACCATTATTATCAATATTATTGTAATTTATATTATTATCATTATCATTATTATTTTTCATCATCATCAGCTCTCATTACTGAAAACAGAATCTCATATAACAGTTTTATATCGATTAACCTATCTAAAGTTGGTGTGAGGGGAAAGTTTATTCATGACTACCCTGACTCGTTGGAAAAAGGAAAATTAAAAGCATCTAAAAAAGGGTGTGCTGTGAAGCTCTTTTTTATTAGCTCAAATCTTTCAGAATGAGAGGTAAACGTTTGATGAAAACCAACAATGAAATAAATAATTGTAATATATTTTCTCTTGTGGTGGGTGTCACGTGGAAAGTGATTGCCAATATATTTGCAGAATCTCAATATTTATATGGAGAAAAGAAAAACTCGTTTGATTCATTAGAACTTAGATATATATACTGTCATATTGCCTGAGCCTCGTATATCATTCACGTTTGGAGATACAGCTCTGGAATATTTTTCGAGTATTTTTCCTGGACATTGGAAGAGAGGGAAAAGATAGCACAGGTATTTTTAATAAATGAAAATGATGATCATAATAAAAATATTAGTAATAATAAGAAGAATGGTAATAGTATACATATATAATAATAATAATAATAATAATAATAATAATAATAATAATAATAAAGAATAATAATTAACTTTATCTTATAAACAAATGCATTATTTTGAATGTTAGTTGTATATGAACTTGACGAATGAAAACCGATCTCCCACTATATAAGCATGTTTTGACAATAAATGTAAAAATAAAACAATATGAATAATAGGTATGACGTCAACGAAAATAATATTGATAACAATAATGATAATAATAATAATGATAAGACAATAATGATAATAAAAATGATGATGATAATAATAATAATAATATATAAGTTAGTAATAACAGTAATACTATAACTAATACTACTACTAATAATGAAAATAATAATGACAATAATAATAATAATAATAATGACAATAATAATAATAATAATAATAATAATAATAATAATAATGACAATAATAGTAATAATGATAATAATAATAATAATAATGATAATAATAATAATAATAATAATAATAATAATAATAATGAGATTTGTAATAATAATAGCAATAAGGATAATAAAAATATCAGTAACAATGATGATCATAGTAATTAGGATAATAATGAAAATTACAATAATGATGATGATAATAATAATGATAATAATAATGATAATTACAATAATGATGATGATGATAATAATAATGGTATTAATAATAATGATAATGAAGATGAAGATGAAGATGAAGATGAAGATTGTTCGAATAACACTGTGGCTGGATAGTGAGTACTGAAGTTTAATTCACGAAAATATTAGGCTACACACTATCTTTGTGTGATCTGTTGGTAGTTTTAATGATGATTCCAATAATAATAATAAAAAGAAGAACACTAACAATAATAATGATGATAATAATGATGATGATAATGATGATTGTTATTATTATTGTTATTATTAATATTGTATTAT
Organism: Penaeus chinensis; assembly: GCF_019202785.1. Lineage (NCBI taxonomy): Eukaryota > Metazoa > Arthropoda > Malacostraca > Decapoda > Penaeidae > Penaeus > Penaeus chinensis. The sequence goes on from NC_061849.1 coordinate 6,643,959, forward strand.
TATTATTATTATTATTATTATTATTATTATTATCATCATCATCATCATCATCATTATCATCATCATTATTATTGCAATGATGATGATAATGATAATAATATTAATAACATTGTTCTGGACATGGAGTATATTTCAGTTTCAGTTCAAGAAACAGCTGGAGAAGTCATTCACGCGGTCAATAGATTTTGTACTATGAAAAGAGCATAAGGGTAAGGATAGGTTTACAGCTGGAAGGTTAGCTGTGGTTGGACTGTTGTCTCCTCATAATATGTTGATAAAACTACGGGTGACGGGAGTAGATTTACGTGGATGTGATGATACGCCTGATGATAAAGTAGATATTACATGCTGCTCTAGCGCCAGTACTATAGTTTTGGTGAATGACTTTTGCATGTAACAGTAATATAGAACTTCTTTTCACAATCATGACTGTTTTATGTAAAGCTATAAACCTCTCTTACGTCTAACATTTTATCTGCTTCCCTAAGCTT
>NC_061849.1:6661949-6664449 GCF_019202785.1 Penaeus chinensis
GAAAGAAGATAAGAAAGGTGGGGGGAAAAGGAAGTAGGCAAGGATAATGATATGCACATGAATAGCGGGGGAAGGGGGGGGGAGGGAGAAGAAAGGTTGGAGAGGTCGGAAAGAGAGAGAGAAAAGAAGTAGAAGGGGGTGGGGGGAGGAGAGAGTGAGAGAGATTAGGATAATGAGACGTGGAGAGGTCAGAGTGAAAGGAGGAGGAGGAGGTTGGGAGAAAGAGAAAAAAAAAAGAAAAAAAAATATGAGGATACCGAGAATCAAAACAGAGAGTGGGGTTAAGCATAAAAAACGGAGATAAAAAAAAAAAAAAAAAAAAAAAAAAAAACATACAACAAAAAATGAATGAAACATGAACGTAATGCGATGGAAAAGTCTAAAAAAAAACAGAGAAATAACGAGAGTGATCTGCCGTCCTAGGATACTGATGCAAATATGTCCTACTAAAGGTTGCCTCTGCTTGACGACTAAGTTATTTTCGGCAACGGACACTGCCTTGCTCCTTGTGAATAATTCGTACTCTAAAGCATTGCCTCATCACGCGCTGGAAGCAGGTGAGGCAGAAACACAATGCGCGCATGTGTGTGTGTGTGCGTGTGTGTGTGTGTGTGTGTGTGTGTGTGTGTGTGTGTGTTGTGTGTGTGTCTGTGTGTGTGTGTGTGTGTACTAATGTATATATATACAAATATATATAAACAGATACATACATACATACACATATATACATAAATATATGTGTATATATATGCATATATGTATGAATGTATGAATATTTTCACTTATACATATATATATATATATATTTATCATTTATACATATATAAACACACACATACACACATACATTTATATATATATATATATATATATATATATATATATATATATAAATATATATATATATATATATATATACATATATGTATATATATACATATATGTATATATATATTAATTTATACATATATAAACACACACACACACACACACACACACACATATATATACATATATATACGCATACATATATACATAAAGGCCAAAATATAGACATTTATACATTTACCGATTGCGTTTTCCTCTGAGTAAGGAAATAATAAAATCAACAGCGGAAAGGACATTTCACCCTTGCCTTGTTCCTTGACGGTCAAATGCTAACTACCGCCCCGAAGGAGAATATAATGGAGGGATTTTATTTTCTGGCTTGAGAGAAAGTAAAAATGAATCGATGATGATTATGATGAAAATAATCACAATGATACAAATAGTGATAATGATAAAAATGATGATAATAACAATAATGATAATAAATGATAATAATAATAATAATAATAATAATAATAATAATAATAATAATAATGATAATAATAACAGTATCATAATATCAGTAACATAATGCATAATAATAACAATGACAGAAATGTCTATTTATTATCTTCATCACTATCATTATAATAACAATATCAATAATAATAATAAAAAAATATATTAATAATAGTGCTAATAATAATAATAATAATAATAATAATAATAATAATAATAATAATAATAATAGCAATGATAATAATAACGATATTAATAATACTAATAATAATAACAATAATAATGATAAAGATAAGGATAATAATAATAATGATGAAAATAATAATGCTAATGATAATGATAATAATGATAATAATAATGATGATGATGATATTAATGATTAATAAGGAATGATAAAAAACAAAACCAAAAACAAAAAAATCATTTACTGTTGCTGAAATTCCATATCTTTTTCAAGAAAACACACAACTCTCTTCTTTTCGAATATTCTGTTCTTCCTGAAACGATCAGAAATAGAGCTTTGCACCTTTGCAGTATTGCATAACGACAGCAGCCAAACAACAGTAAACAAGGAGCCAAGCGACACGGAACGTAGCGCCTCCTATATCGTAATTGAGACAGCTGTGATCTCGTTTTAGTCGTTGGAATGTGCCAGGGATATATGCAGAGTACGTCATAATACAAAGCGTATTGTCCTTTTACAAAGCGCAAAGGTTGCGGTTTTCGAATCGTCCGAATGAATTGTATGTGTATTCTGTGACCCCTTGAGAGATACAGTAAAATGAGAGAAAAAAAAAAAATATTAAAAAAAATAGACATACACACGTAAAAACATACAAATATCATATATATATATATATATATATATATATATTCATATATATATGTTTATATGTATATATGTGTGTGTGTGTGTGTGAATAAATGAATAAATATAAATATATGTATATGTATATATATTGTATGTAAATAAGTAAATACGCACACATATACACATATATATGTATATGTATATATATATATATATATATATGTACGTATTTACAGACACACACACACACGCATAAATATATATATATATATATATATATATATATATATATAAGTGTGTGTGTGTGTGTGTGCGTGTATGTTTATATATGTGTATATATACACATATATACATATATATGTA
>NC_061849.1:6674449-6679449 GCF_019202785.1 Penaeus chinensis
CGATACTAAATGGACTGAAATAGGTTTAATAAAAATAAAAACATGACACTATGGAGATTTGGTGCAACCCAGATAAGAATTTCTGAACAGAGGCGAATAGTAGGGCCAATAAGGGAGGAAATGATGATCTTTTTTATACTCACATACGTATCTTGTTTTAATTGCTTTAAATACATTACATATGATATATGTAAACAAAATTGCTTTGGACTGAGACCCACACAGTAAAGACAACGAAAATATAAGACGAAATTTCCATTCCATATTTATTTTCTGCAGGTTGCTAATGGAATGGAACGCTTGTTGAGATGAAATAACAGCGAAGAATTAGAGTTTACTTCAAAGGAATTTGATATATAACCGAATGATACATGAAAACAACTATCTTTAAAGCGGCTGTAAATGCAATTTGGCAAGTCTGTGAACAATAATGAAAATAAAATTACAGAATGGGATTGCTGTTTCCAAATTTAAAACAAAACAACAGTTCCGACATCACAGTTTCGGAGCCAATCACTACTCAACCAATCTCAGCCAATCATAGTGAATCCATTAACCACGAGTCGTTTCTCGCGACAGCTCTGATTGAAACACGAAAACGAAGATTTAAGAGCAGAAATATATATATTTATATATATATCACTTTATTTTTTTTTTCTCTCTCTCTCCCTTTCTCTCGCTAAACACACCTTTCTTTCCATTGCCCGATAGCAAGTCCCCTATTATCAAGTAAATTGATAGCTAATACTCTGCAATTATATATATATATATATATATATATATATAATTATACTCTATAATGCTATGTTCTCAACAAGTTTACCGACATATACGAGATGTTTTGATCGATTACATGTAACTAATGTCAGATGCAGGCAAGCGTAAGGCATTGGTAGGCTATATCATGTTGTTGGTAAAGGTTAATGTTGTGTTTGTCAGTTAAAGATAGGTTATCTATGCATCGTAGAAGTAATATAACATATGTAGTGTGATAAATAAAGACACAGGTATAATAAAACAGCAAATGTGTACTTTCGAGCTAGTTGCAGTGTGTATAATGAAGGCCTCAATGGGTTCCGAACGCGGCCTCGGTGCTGACAAGTTTGACCGAGCAAGACAAGGAGTTTGGAACGTAGCAGCCAATTTTACATAGGTTATTGCATGCACGCTCATAATTCAAACTGAATGTTTAGAAAATGAACAGCGCTTTCTCTGTATGGTTCTCCATATCCTGCTCCTTCTCCTATTAATACATGACATTGTGTAACGATGTGAAATTCTGTCATTTACTGATTAATATCTACTATAAATACTTAATATCTGACACATACACACGTATATATGTACACATATACATATAGTATACATACAGCTTCAGCATTTAAAGGCATGAATCATTACTTGGCGATTACTATATAGCTACGTAGCCTTTGTTGCCATTCACCAATAACAATCGCTTCCTGTAGCTTTTTTCTTAATAAATAGCAACATTCCCTTGGTATTTTGGTCCACCTCTTTGCCAGGTACCGACAAATCATTGATGTTTTTGGGATCAATCCAGCCCCACTCAAACTTCTGCTCTTCCTTGTTCGCCAAACGTTTTCTATAGGGTTCAAATTTGGCGGCTGACTAGTCCACTTTAGCATGTTTGTATCGCTCTTACAGAACCATTTATGAGTAGCTTTCGCAGCATGCTTCGAATCATTGTCTTGTTGAAAGATCCAGCCTTCTACTGGCCCATGCTTCACAGAAACGATCAAATTTTCTTCTAAACTGCTTTTACAAATTGCCGAATTCATGACCTCTTCTATGCTGCGGATATTTCCTGTACCCTTAGATGAGAAACACCCCAACTCCATAATACTGTCACCCACAAACTTCACGATAGAAAGTGGTGTTCTTGGGGTTATGGGCACTGCCGTCTTTCCTTCAGAAATGACAGACTATGTTAACGGTCGAACAATTCTATTTTGGTCTCGTCTGACCACATGTAGAAACTTAAACCTTGCACATCTGTGTCTCTTCAGCAGCAGAGGTGTCTTTCATAGGTTGTGTGACTTCAGATCATGTTGGTGTAGTTTATGCTGATTATTCTTTAGATACCGAAGTTCCAGCCGCAAGAAGGTCATCTGGAAATGCCGTCATAGAGGCAGTTCTACCCCTCTGCTATTTCCTTAGAGGCTCTGCGGGGAAATCTTCCGAGGAGCATCTGAACATTGAAGCTTGTCTATTTTCCCCAGCTTTTCCCACTTCTGTATGATGGACTCAACCTTCCTATAGTTCAGCTCATTAGTATGGAGGCTCAGGATCGCCTTTGTTGGGGGTAATTGGAGAGTTCTTTAGTCCTTGTCATGAGGTTATTACTGTAGGAACGTCAATTGCTGAATGATATTCCAGTGTTTCCTGTTCCCTTATTGACTGAACTAAATGTGCAAGAAAAGATCATTAGCGATAAAAGATAACGATGGCTACAGCGAATACTTTAGTCACATACTGTGTGTGTGTGTGTGTGTGTGTGTGTGTGTGTGTGTGTGTGTGTGTGTGTGTGTGTGTGTGTGTGTGTGTGTGTGTGTGTGTAAGTATATATGTATATATGCATATATATATATATATATATATATATATATATATATATATATATATAAAATGTATGTACGGATGTATATATGTATACATGCATATACATATATATATATATATATATATATATATATATATATATATAAGCATACACATACATATATATCTATATACATATATATATTAAACACATAAATGTATATATGGTTATGTGTGTGTGTGTGTGTGTGTGTGTGTGTGTGCGTGTGTGCGTGTACGTGCGTGTGCGTGTGTGTCGGTGTGTATATACATATCTATTTGCATATATGTGCATCTATGTGCGTGTGCGTGTGCGTGTGCGTGTGTGCGTGTACGTGCATGTGCGTGTGTGTCGGTGTGTATATACATATCTATTTGCATATATATAAATGCATATATGTGTATATGTGTGTGTGTGTGTGTGTAGTGATTGGTTTTTAATTAGTCTAATTACTCTTGCTAATTACGTCATTAGCGCTGCCACCACCTGGTTAGTACGTCTAGGAACAATACATGTATCGAAAGGAGAAGACGTCTGGAAGAGTGTAAATTGATAAAAAGGAAAGTATGTATGCAAGAAAAGGAAAAAAGGAGAAGACGTCTAGAGGAGTGTAAATTGATAAAAAGGAAAGTATGTATGCAAGAAAATGAAAAAAGGAGAAGACGTCTAGAAGAGTGTTAATTAATAAAAAGGAAAGTATGTATGCAATAAAAGGAAAAAAAGGAGAAGACGTCTAGAGGAGTGTAAATTGATAAAAAGGAAATCATGTAGGCAAGAAAAGGAAAAAAGACCTAATCACAAGAGTTTGTCTGGTAAGCGTGTTGAGTTCCCGAGGGGAGTGCGTGTCAGCCTTAAGGGCTGATAGAAGGTTGTCAATTGCTTGCCACAGGTAGTCAATTTATGGTATCATTTGTCTCTTAAAAGGGTTAAAGTAAAAAGAGGAATCTCACTCACGGGTCTTAAAAACACACATTTATTAAAACATAAAACACTTTACACAATAACACATGTAAAAACTGGTAAAGCACCAAAAAGGCATTAATCAATAAAAAAAAATGGACGTTAGGAACCAGAACCAAAAAAAAAAAAAAAATTTTAAGTGAAAACTTAAAATATCCCACCTTACTGCCTTTAAAACCTCGTCCTTACGACCGCAGGGGAAAATCACAAAAGAACCCAACGTCCATAGCTTCCGCCGGGTATGCATCGGCCGCTCTGAGGACGTTACAGCCAATACCCCTGCCTTTCCCAGCTCAGTTCCCGGGCTATATATAGCCAACCCCCAGTAAGGATTTAACTAGTGGGCTAGTAACTAGCCCCGGGAACAACCTAACAAACTTCCCCCCCCACCCCCCTAGATGGCGTGGCATGTTCCGCCGAAGAAAAGTAGCTTGGTCAACTGTAAGCTTGGGGTTACAACCCCTTACTCCCTAGTACACTTAAAAGCTTTAAACTAAGGTAAAAGAGGTAGGCAAGCTCTTACCCCAGATTTTAAAAGAGTGCATATAAAAAGAGTAAAAGAAAATGGCTATGGTTCCCTTAAAACCAAAGATGAAATTAAGGATAAAATAAAATTTATAAAAATAATAAAAATACATAAAATAGAAAAAGACGGCATCATCATCCACGTGCGTGCGCGGTTAATTTCCACAGGGAAATGAGCTAGGTGCCCATAAAGCACGAGTTGGCAATCCCGGATTATGTAATTAACTGGTCCCCTGCCGGTTTCACGGTGTTGCCAGGGCACATGGTCCTACCAACTGTAACTCATGACCCAGCAGAAAGACTTGTCACTAAAGGCATCAGGATGTGACTTTAAGGCACTAGATAGTTTCCAGGTTTTGTTTCATAAACTAGAACGAACAGTATCAAGCCCTTGAAGATGCGTAGCTTGGTCCTTCTGCACAGGTATTCTTATAAGTCTCAGGATCTGTCATAGTGATTCTTGATGCACCGAAAAACGCCTTCGTGCCATCAGTGTAGGCTGCTAGCAACCCACAACCAAACTCATGACGGCATTCCACAGTTACCCGAAGTGCTAGGATACAGTCTATTGTGGACTTGCCAGATTGCTCCAATCTCTGATGCTTTAGTAGGTGGTCCTGGATCCGTTTCAGAAGAATGTGGGTGACAACCTTGCCTGGTATACTGAGTTGCATGATGCCACGGTAGTTGCTACATACAGTCCCAATGATCCCCTATCCCCCTCCAGAGAGGGAGGACCATGCCCCTCAACAGGTCAGGGGGAATGGAACCAGACTGCCAGATGGCAGTCAAGATTCCATGTTAGCCCTGTGCCATAGGTTCATCCCTAGCCTTTAGCTGTTTAGTATATGCCCATGGATTTCCCAGCATGCAGCTTAGAAATCGCCATCCAAACCTCAGTTAGGATAGGAGGTTC
>NC_061849.1:6706949-6709449 GCF_019202785.1 Penaeus chinensis
AACTGCAGTCTTCCTCCTGCTCACTGCTCTCCATATTCGAACCATCTGTATATATTGCATTTGATCCTTGGTACCTTGAAGTACCCTTACTTATGCTTTGAATATCTCTCACTTCCTAATTCTGATCAAATCCAACTCGACTTGATTGGTCCAAGGAAGGAATTAGTGCGATTCAAATTGACATTTTCCACAAGATTCCTCATTTTCCTACCATAGGATCGGCTATTCTCAAGGGGATTGAAAACCAATCTAGATGTAGGAGATCCCAGAATCCTTTGTAGTCTAATAAAGTAAATCAAGTTCATGTAGTCCCAGTGTAGTGGAACAGGTGGTGATCTACTCTCATCATACAAGGAAGATCTGAAAGCCCTGTACAGATCATGAGAGCTTCATTATGAAATAAGCCCAACATCCAGAGAAAAATGAAGTTAAGGTGAAAAAGCTACAAATGAGTGCTCAATAAAATACTAAGCACTTTTGTAGCTTTTACTTTTAACTGTTTGATGTGAGGTATCCATGTAAGCCTTGAGTCAAAAATTAGACCCAAATACCTCAGCTCTTGAACAAAATGCTGTAGGTTTGCTCCTAAATTGTGGGAAGGATTGAACTTTCCTCTTTTGTGGAAAGGCATAGCCATGGTTTTGCTTGGAGAAAATTTGAACCAATGGATTATTGTCCACTGAACGGTTTGATTTATTGCAGCCAACATGTATCTATGCACATACTATAAGCTTCCTCCAGAGCAGTACAGTGTGAAGTCATCCACATACAGACTACAGGAGATGGTACTTGGAACGACCTTTAAGATGTCATTTATAGCAATGGCAAACAAGGTCACACTTTAGATACTCCCTTGTGGGACCCCTTCCAGTTGATCTTCCAGGTTAGAAAAACTTTTACCCACCCACACTCTAAACTTCCTTTCAGCAAGGAAGCTTTGCATGAAGGTAGATAATTCTCATTTTAAACTAATATCATACAGCTTCAAGAGTATGCCATACTTCCAAGTAGTATCCTAAGCCTTTTCTAGGTCAAAGAAGACTGCCAACATGTGACGTCGCTGTGTGAAGGAATTCTATATAGCAGTATCCATCCTCAAAAGTGCATTTGTGGTCAATCTCTATTTATTAAACCCATATAGTCATGGGCTCAGCACGTTATCCTTTAATAGCAGTGATGTCAACCCGAAGTTCACCATTTTCTCCGCCACCATGCAGATGCAGCTGGTGAGAGAAATGGGTCTGTAATTCCCTGGTATGGAGGCATCCCTACCATGTTTAGGGATAGGAATGATTATAGCCTCTTTCCATGTAGATGGCACTGTGCCCTACCTAAAGATCCTATTGAATAGGTCCAACAGGAACTTTTGAGAGCTCTCCAGTGAGATATCATTTAACACTTGCCTGGCTCAGGTCCTCTTTGTAATGGATCAAGGTCACATCATTGGGGATTCATTTCAACTGCCTTAATAAAGCTGATATGAAGTGACTAACAGCATCTTGAACACACTGGAAATCATTCACAGATTGCTGCATTATTGCAGTTAATCTACAAAGATTCCAGTCTGAATGTTCAAGTTGCCATCTCTGCAAACCATTGGCTGAAATCTCCAAGGCCCTTCCTTGAGGGTTGCAGAGTGTCTCCCCAGAGGTGATGTTGACCATTGAAATCTCCCAAGAGTAGAAATGGATGAGGAAACTGCTCAAGTAGATCTTCCAAATCATATATGTTGAGATTATGTGCTGCTGGATGGTAGATGGATGCAACAGTGTAAAGACATATCAAGCCTATTCTCAAAGCATTCACCTGCAACGTCGTTTGCAGGTTTGGAAGAAAATACCATGACTGCTACTCCTGCATGACGCCCATTATTAAAGGTCCCATAATGGGCTTGAACTCGGGAGAAAATCGAGAGAAATCGGATGATCATAATTTGAGCCTTTGGTTCAGGAGCATTCTGTCTAGCAGTGGAGGCCCCTGTGTATGTGGTGGCAGCTGGAGCTGTCACCATTGAGGCCTCTGGTGCAGCGCCCACCCTTTCTGTGCTCCTTAGCAAAGACCCTATTACTTCTCTTTGCTCTGGGAACCACTCAAGACTTTATTCAGATGGGCACTATCTGTCATTACCAATGTGTGGTTTCTCCAAAAGTTATCTTTAGAACCCACACTATAAAAGAAGAATAGTCATACAGGTTACTTATGATCTAACTTCAGCCTTAGAGGTAACTGAGAGAAGGGGTAATAGCAAAACACTTAATGAGCTTACAAATTTTAGTTGACATTATAAGTCATAAATCATTACACTTCTACAATAAAATAAACATTAATTTACCAAACTGTCCAAGTATTTCAACCTGTCACTCTTTACACTAGTTGTTCTTCCCGGATATCTTCTTTCATTCTCTTCATCAATTTCCTGGGCTCCCAAATATGGTATTTTCTTTCATTCTTGTTCACAGCACCAGGGACGAATAAATCCAAACTTCAGCAAAACCAAATA
>NC_061849.1:6746949-6754449 GCF_019202785.1 Penaeus chinensis
AAAATAAAAACTTCAGCGCATTGTAAGCCTCGTGTTTACTCTGTAAATTAATTCCAATGACTACCAAGAGAGGGCAGACCGGTAGTCGATTGACCAGTCAGCAGTCAGCCTGCTAGACATAACAACCAATGGAAAGCCATGGCTGTTTTATGTCACGCTTCCAACGGTCACCGACATCATGGAAGGCCCAGCGATTGTTTCTCAGCAGAGTGTTATTTCCAAAGATTCAACCAAGTGTTGTAAAAGAAATAAACTATGCTTAATTTTCCTGAATAACTCTACTTCCCATAGTGCATGCTTAATATACAAAGATAAAATGAAAATACGAACTAGTAATCGTCTTCAGGCAATAATTCTAGCATTGTATTTATGAAGTCTCACATTTGACTTAGTGCTATATACATTTCTTTCGGAAGCATCATGCAAAAAACATAATTTCATGCGAAATTAAATCCGTTTTTGACTGGTATTTGGTAAATGTGAAGAAACAAGAGAGTATGATTCCTGACTTGTAAGCCTTGCTGCTGTACTATTAATTGATAATATATGTGAAAATGAAAAGATGACTTACAAATAATAGCATAAATAAAAGCCATAGTAAATGTGTTTAAACACAAAATTTAAAACACAAAAATGTCGTGTTTATATCTGAGCGTCACCATAGCTTTACAGACCGTATTCTTTGTAGCGTCGAAATTATTCCGCATTTTCCAACGGAACGCAAGGCTGGTAGCCGGCACCACCTGGTAATAATATCCTAGGAAACATAAGGTCCAAATATGAATCTTTTACTAATAAATTTCCTAGCAATATGAGACAGAGGAAAGGAATTGGTTATTTACATAACAATATTACATTTATTGCAGTAGAGGTGTGGATATGCTAGTGATTGTATAAATAATAATTAAATGATAAATGAAAGGAATATTGTTTCCCTAAACACAAACATTAAGGTTTAAATCATTACAGTCAATTCAATTATCCATTGGGATGTATCAATGAATAAATAGATAAACAATAGTAAATACAGATAGCTGCTTTAATTAGGAAGTCCTCTGTGCCTTCTCTTTCACAGTAAGTAAGCAAGTTATCTAAATTAGTATCCTAACTCAGTCTATAAAATTCTGACCATGCATGTATAACGAATGGAAATATCAACTCGTCTCATTCAAAACACTACGGCACAAAGCTATCATGGCTGCCCCTCTAGCGTCCTGCTGGTTCCCCTCTCACTTCTCGTGGACAATAACTGTCCTGGATACACTGCCGCAGGCTACACTTCCTGCTCTTCGTGGAAAGCGAAAGAAGAGAGCTGTTACGGATACGCTCTCGTAGTAAATTTTGGCCGAAAGGGGTTATTATGTTTATTATTTTTCTTTATTTTAAAAAATCCTTACAGTACTATAGAGTTTCTCCCTATTAGTAAAATGAAGGCGGAAATTGGTTACGAAAATGAAATTCACGAAAGCAGTTTTCCTGTTGGGGAAAAACAAAACAAAAAAACTGCGCAATTCAAAAATATACAACGACCCAAAACGGTCATTACATAAGCTGATGTTCATGGCGTTACGGTTGGTACGTCACAAAAACACATGGAAAACAGTATTAGTCTGATCCTCGTAATGCTAATGGCATGGACGTATGCAGAGTGTAAATTTCGATTTGGTTGCCTGGGAAATAGTAGTTAAATTCTTTGTCACAGCACTTGTCTTATTGTTCAGATTACAAATTTGTGAACGTAATGACTTTGGTATTTTGTTTTCTCATTATAGTCTTAATTCCATACAACGAATACTTTTCATAAAAGCTGGGTTATGATTATCCTTATTATGTACTTCTACTCAAAGTCTAGAGCATTCATTAAAAGTAATTGATGGTAGTCAACACCGGATAAGTTTTGGATTATTTCCAAGCTTACTTTTTTATTATTATTCGGAACAATGAATAAAGAAAAATAAATGAAAATGAACAAATTGAATCCCTATTTTCTTTATTTATTAACAATTGCGAAGAAATATTGTGCCAGTCAAACTCAAAATCAGAATTATATATATATAGTGATACAGGAGTGTGTGAAAATATATATATATATATATATATATATATAGTGAGATAAAAAAAATAAAAAGATCTTTTGTTTAGAATGATGTACTTCGTCATTTAATTGATTGCATCATCAAGTTATGATCTCACTTTCATTAAAATGGCGGTATGAAAAGAATGCTATAACCATTACCATACAGATTTACAAATAGTATAAACAAAACAAAGTCAATGTAAATATCCAGGTGTCACGGGCTTGTTTAAACCCGGGAGCACGTGAGGTAAAACATCGTGACGTCAGCAAATCCATCTGTGTATATATATAAAAAGACACGAAATACATGAAATAAATGTAAGTACATAGAATACACTGCAAATTAGCGTATTCATTAATTAATTGTCACAGTGTTCACTCGATCTAGTGGTACGGCAAAGTGACTGATCATATGGCAGTGTAAGACCAGGTGAGGCATACCTACGCGCATGTGCATTACAATCCTTAATCTGTATAAATATTTCACACACACAAACACACACACACACACACAAACATATGTGTGTGTGTGTGTGTGTGTGTGTGTGTGTGTGTGTGTGTGTGTGTGTGTGTGTGTGTGTGTGTGTGTGCGTGTGTGCGTGTGTGTGTCGATACTTGATACTGATACATATTGATATTAATATCAAATATTATTATCAATATTAATGTTATTATGATGGTGATGATTATTTTTATTATCATTGTCATTTATTAGCATCATTATTCAAAATATACGACAATCAGCTTTTTTTTTTTTTTTTTTTTTTTTGCTTTTGGCTCTGTTCCTTCTTGTTTACGTCTCTCTTTTTTATTATTATTGACCTTGATACATTGTATTTTAATTTGAATGAGGGATCAATATGCATAGAATTTAACATATATCAAAGATTAAATTTTAAGGGTCCTTGGTTAAGGAATATTCAGTGTTATTCTTCTTTGAGTCTTGACTGAATTGTGCTAATCATGGAGAACATGTCAATATATTATTATTATTATTATTGTTGTTGTTGTTGCTGTTGTTGTTGTTGCTGTTGTTGTTGTTGCTGTTGTTTTTGTTGTTGTTTCTGTTGTTGTTGCTGTTGTTGTTGTTGTTGCTGTTGTTGTTGTTGTTGTTGTTGTTGTTGTTGTTGTTGTTGTTGTTGTTTACTCTGTACATCGAGCTTCACCATCTTATTTCAGTGTTGGGCTGTTGAATATGAGGTTTTGAATTATTTGGCGTTCTGCTCCCGATGTCGAGTGTGGTAGTTTTAATTGGCTGAAGCACCAGTGGTTCCCCCAGTTTGATTGTCCTAAGAGCTTGGAATTCATGTCGAACAACGAAGGGAAATATAGGAAAACACATGGAATGTACCGTGTGTTTTCCTGTACTTCTCTTTCGTTGTTCTACTTGCAGTCCAGAGAGCTTTGGTACTTTGAGAAATGTGTGTTGTGAGGCAGTTTCTGATAATGGATCATTCTGGTTGTTTGAGAATACTCGTGGATTGAAGTTTCTCCTGTGAGAGCAGAAATCATTAGTAGGATTATCATTTCTCTCTCTCTCTCTCACTCACTCACTCACTCACTCACTCACTCACTCACTCACTCACACACTCACTCACACACACACACACACACACACACACACACACACTGTAGACGCGTTGGTCACCCTGCTGGTCCATAGCAACCCTCATCTTTTTCTCGCAGGTGTTATAAGACACAGTACATGCTGGGCCCCACTTTTGTACATCTGGCAAACACCTCGATGTAAACATCACGTAAATAATATTTTTGTGAATGAGGCGAAAACCCTAGGTTGTTTGTGACAAAATGTGATTGGTAGAAAAGAAATAACCAATAAGTGTATTAATATCTATTTTTAGTAACGAAGTTAGCCATTTGATTTTTCGTTTTCTTCAAATGAGTGATTGCAAAACATGCAGCATTAATTATCGCTGACTTTGTAGTGGAATGTTTTTTTTTTTTTTTTTTTTTTTTTTTTTTTTTTTTTTTTTTTTTTTTTTTTTTTTATAAATGCGAAATGGTAACACATAGAGGTAAGGCGGCATTTCCTCTTTATTCCAACCCAATAATTAACAATATTTTTATATTTCTGTAATCCAGAAAACATCTCATGCTTCAAACATCTATGTTTGGCAGCTAAATCAAATAGAAATCTACAATTTCAATAAACAGAAAGATGCTACGTTAAATTCTCCATTATAGAGTATTGCCTAAACGCTAAACCGCAGGGCTAAAGAGAATATAAAGACGCTATATCATTGTGTGTGTGTGTGTGTGTGTGTGTGTGTGTGTGTGTGTGTGTGTGTGTGTGTGTGTGTGTGTGTGCGTGTGTGTGTGTGTGTGTTCACAAGTATATACTTGAGGAATTACAAAAATGCGTATGATTTGTTCATCACGGTTACATTTTATCTTGTGCTAAATTCTGTTAATGGTTTTCGCTATCAACATTCCATGAGCCATAACGTTTCTAGGAGGAGACGCATTCACACTCGAGCAGCTGAGCAAGTGAATGCTTGTTTGCTGTTTCAGTTCAAGCAACTACAAGAAAGGTGGTTTGAAGGAAGGAGTGAGAATATCATGTCGCTTTCTACTTTCGTCTGTCATATTTGCAATTTTATTATTATTTCGATATAAAGGGGAAATGCCACATTACCTCCATAAGTGTTGTCATTTCCATAAACAATTCCAATCAATCCCATTTGAAAAAATATTTCACTACAAAGCCAATGATAATTAATACTGTATGGTTTACAATCACTAATTTAAAGAAAACGAAATATCAAATTGCTTACTTAATTTCTAAAAATAAAATTTAATACTCTTACTGGTCATTTCTATTCTACCAATGGCACCCTTTGTTACAACCTAGTGTTTTCTCCTCATATTTACGTGATGTTTCCATTAGTTGGTTCCCAGACGTACAAAAATGCAACCCAGCACGTATATTGAAATATTATTCCGGAACTGTATATTCCTATTTTCTCGTGGTCTGTATATAATCTGGTCGATTACCTTGCTGTTTTAGACTTATCCCACGTCAGTTTTCCCTGGGGATTTTAGTACAAGCTGACATGTTCATGGTTCATGCATCTTTTAATGGACTGTCAATCCACGCTGTGCAACACTTTCTTCAGATATTTTCCCTTGTCATCTGTCAGTAGCATGTCCAAGTTAATTTTGTTAAAAATCTCAATATATTCATTACACTTAACATCGCAGGCTAGTCTCACTGTACCGGATTCTTTCCAGGCTACATACTTTACCTATTATAGTCCTGCTATAAATCGGGAGAGAGAGAAGTCTGTTCAGGGTAAACTCCATTTTTTTTTTTAGCAGATTCTCTTTCAGTATGGGTACGGACTGGAGGGAAATAAGATTCCAACCTGATTGAATTGGATTGCCATAAAGCTGAGAGAACCTTTGGGTGGTCGGGGACTTAAAAGTAGATGTGAAAAAAAAACACACGGTTGGCTTCAGGTGAGGTCTGGCCGTAAGAGTCCTGGCAGATACCATGTTTTTCCCTTTGTCTTTGGCTGCCATGGGGTTCGAAGTAGTAAGAGTAATGAACTGGTAGTGGTGACCTCGATACTAACGTTATAATGATGGTGATAGTGTTGTTGGAGATGATGATGATGACGGTGATGTTGATAATGATGATGATGATAACAATAGCGATCATGATGGTTGTGATAATGAGGGTTATTGTAGTTATTATAAAAATACCAGCATTAACAATATTATCATTGTGACAAATAATATTATTGTTATTATTATTATTATCATCATCTTCATCTTCATCTTCATCTTCATCTTCATCTTCATCCTCATCTTCAACATCATCATTATCATCATCAATATCGTAATTAGTATGATTATTAATGGTAACTTCATTAATAACCCAGGAGGAGCCATAGGGCTTCTTGGGGAAAATATATCTGAAATGTGTGTTACACGGTGTAACAGCACAGGGATTATGAACCTATAAGATGTTGCACCCATTTCTGCATAATTTCTCTCCCCCCCCCTCCCCCCCTATATAAAGGAATAAGAATAAAAAGGGAACGATATCATAGAAAAGCTCTTTATTGGTATAAACTGTTATCTGACCATGTAAAAAAAAAAATCAAAACCAATGGCATTCTCTTTGTGTGTGTGTCAAAACAGTGCTCAGTATATTTATCTTTGGCCAATTTTCCAGTGAAAGTTGTGCTTCATTTTATTCTCTCGTTTAATCTGAGGTAATCAAAGGCCTGTTGATTTTCTATTGCATTTTCTAAGTGCCGGGGAGTTTTCGTCGTGATTTTACTATGAATAATTGCACTAAGGTGTTTGAAAACAGGTTCCTTGGATATAAATTCTATAAAGGCTTAGAGCTTAGAATAGATAATATTATCTTTATTATCTCCATTCTAGTTGCAACTTTGTTGTTGTTATGATTATCATTTTCAAAAGCACAAATCGCTGTTTCCTGACTCACAGATATACATTTCACTGTCACTGTCCAAGGTTTCTGTACTTTGTCGCTCTCGTACCTCTCGCAAGTTTCTGCTCGGTCAGGGCATAGGGGCATTTTCTAACACATCATTACCACGTGTATACTTTCGATTACACGATTAATAGATACATTTATTCTGATACACGACAACACGTATGATTACAACAACGAAGTATAGGAGGCAATCCGACGTCGCCTAAACGTTTGCACAAATCTTGAGAATTCTATCCATCACCATCATCGGGAAGGTGAAACAACTATTAACATGATGATGGGAAAGGGATCTCTTGTGGTTTACAGCTTCTCTTTGTCCAGGATTGTACAGGAATTCCAAGCAATCAGAGAGGGTGGTAGTTGACGTGCAAATGGGTGCTTGGATTGATAGCTTGTGTCGGAACGAGTCCGAGGTGTAAAGTTCCGTATTACTACACAATGATTTTGTCTTAGCACCTTGATATTATCAATAGATTACGTAATCTAAAATCACATGCACTAGGTGATTATGAGTGAATAGGGTGAGTTAGGAGAGAGAAGACTTTCAGAAACTTGGATCGTGGCACTACAATAGATTTATTTAAACCAGATTACAAGTGTTTTACTTAAATAATGGAAATCGTAACAACAAAATAACAACTACAAGTAATAATATATGTTCCATGTACAATAACCTATCGACCATTCTCTCTCTCTCTCTCTCCTCTCTCTCCCCCCCCCCTCTCTCTCTCTCTCTCTCTCCTCTCTCTCTCTCTCTCTCTCTCTCTCTCTCTCTATCTATCTATCTATCTATCTATCCATCTATCTATCTCTGCCCTCCTGCCTTCCTTCCTTCCTTCCCTCCCTTTCCCTCTCTAACTCTCGCTCTCACTCACCCACTCACTCACTATCTATCTGTCTATCTATCTATCTATCTATCTATCTACCTATC
>NC_061849.1:6761949-6764449 GCF_019202785.1 Penaeus chinensis
CTAGGGTACGCGGGCGAGCATGGTGTGAAATCAACACGTGTTAGTGTACGTAGAAAATACATATAGAGAGATGTATATGTGCGATGTTCATGTATGTGTGTGTGTGTGTGTGTGTGTGTGTGTGTGTGTACACACAGACACACACGCATTCACACACGCATTTATATATATATATATATATATATATATATACATGTATATGTATGCATACATATATATATATATATATATATATATATAAACACATACATACACACATACATATATATATATATGTGTGTGTGTGTGTGTATGTGTGTGTGTTTTAATATATGTATATATATGTATATATATATATATATATATATATATATATATATATATATATGAGATGACAGAAGCAGTCAGATGATTATCAGGTATTACCTGCTCTTGTTTGTCCGGGAGATTGTTTGAGCCGGAACTAATAGGAACGAGGCTGCCAGGCATACGACTAATATGAATGCATTTTCTGATGAAAAATAATGTAGAATACATTTATTACCTTATTGGTAAGTAATTATAAGCACATGTGCTATACATATGGATATTCAACACAGTTACAAATGTTATTTAGAAAAGACAGAAAATACTTATCAAACAGGGGATGCATATGGTTTCAGAGAGTATTCGTGAAAGGGATGATATTACGCAGTCTCGAAGGTCAAACAACATGGAGAACGTGCCTCGACAGAAGCATTATTAAATGACAGTAAGTTGAAGTTATGCCTAATAAGCAATAGATTTAGTGTTCATATCAACATCAAAGTTGTAACTCGATTGTCATGAAAATATATAACGATCATTTACAAACAGAACCAAAGAACATATAATATTCAATGTCAGGAAAAATGTGTGTATGCACACACACACACACACATATATATATGTATACATATGTATATATATATATATTATATATGTGTATATATATTATATATATATATATGTATATACGTATATATGTATTTATGTATAATTGTGTATATATGGACATATATATATACATAAATATACATATATATACATATATATACATATATATACATATAAATATACATATATATGTGTGAGTGTGTGTGTGTGTGTGTGTGTGTGTTGGTGTGTGTATATATATGTATGTATATATATATATATGAATATATATATACTTATATATATACACACGTATATATACATGCATACATATATATAAATATATATAAATATATATGTGTGTATGTGTGTATATGCGTGTGTGTGTGGCCTGTGTTTGGGTATACTAAATGTATGGAGAGAGGGACAAACATACCCACGCATATAAATTCCCAGTTTCCATCCCTCCCCCCCCCCCCCCACATTCCCCGCGGCCCCCTATCCTGCACGTAATCAACACCGCCCACAGAAGCGGCATTAACTCGAGTATCATGGCTAACGCTCCGGAAAGCTTATGGCCATCATTCGCTTAAAAATGCTTAATGGAGTCTCCTCGTCACATCTGGGCCACGGTCAGGAGAAGGGGAAAGATGGTTGAACGGGAAGGAGCGATGCGGAATGAATGCACGATTCTTGCAAAGGAAGGGTTATATATAGTGTTTAAATCATGGAATGCCTTCCTATGTATTCGAGTATGAGTGTACAATATATGCTAGACATACATACATATATATATATATATATATATATATATATATATATATATATATATGTAACACACATATAAATACATATACATATACATACATGTATGTATATGTACATATATATATTAATTGATCTACTTATATATATATATAAATATATATATGTACATATATATACTAATTTATCTACTTATATATATATATATATATATATATATATATATATATGTGTGTGTGTGTGTGTGTGTGTGTGTGTGTGTGTGCGCACACACACACACACATATATGTGTATACATATATTTCTTTATTTATTTACTTACTTATATATTTATATATATTTATGTGTATTCACACACACACACATGCATATATATGTATATATATATATATATATATATATATATATATATACATATATACACATGTGTGTGTGTGTGTACACATAAATATATATAAATATATAAGCAAGTAAATAAAGAAAGAAATATATGTATACACATATATGTGTGTGTGTCTGTGTGCACCTATATATATATATATATATATATATATATATATATATATATATATATACATATATATATAAGTAGATAAATTAGTATATATATGTACATATATATATATATATATATATATATATATATGAATCTATATAAGTAGATAAATATATGCGTGTGTGTGTGTGTGTGTGTGTGTGTGTGTATGTGTGTGTGTTTGTGTGTGTGTATTTATGTATGTCTGTATGTGTATGTATGTATATATATGTATATATAAGGCCTTTTTTGTAAAATTTCTGAAACCCCCAACACTTTGATGTACTATGATACATGTCTGCTCTGCATGCATAGATTATTGGATCC
>NC_061849.1:6771949-6774449 GCF_019202785.1 Penaeus chinensis
TCGAATGACAAAGGGAATCCTCCAGTGTGACGTCCCATTCACATTCAGACAGCTGCCCCGACGAGACATACCCACCCGAGGGGGTCACAGCCACCAGTGTATTTGAAACCTCCTCGGTAAGGAAAGCGAGATTTGTTATAAAACTTGAAAATCAGATATTGACAAAGAATACAAAATGAAGTAAAGAACGATGATAAATAGTGGTTTATAACACTTAACAGGGTTTCCGGTGTGGAGTAGAAAGTGTCGTGCCACGTCACAAGTACGCCCGTACGAAAACGCAAGCGTGAGGCGCGAGTCGAAGAGGCGTAAGGGAAAAATCAGCAAGATTAAGAAAGTGAGGAAAAGTGAGACTGAAGATACAAACACTCGGACGTTACGTGAGATATGTGAAAAAAATGTGAACATTGCAAACAATTATTGGTCACAAAGTGCCATATAATTGGGGCAATTAAAACATTTGATGAATTATTTTGTTGATTTATTTATTTTTCTATATTTTTATATTTTTATCTTTATCATTTGTTTTTATATTGTGTGTATGAATTTCAGCAATAAATCTGGATAGTAATAGTGTCTCCTTTAAGACCAATTGTTAAAACTGAGCAACAAAGTAGAGGTGATCCGCAAAAGGTTGTACTGGTGGAGGGCCCAGGCCAGTAATTAAGACCAAATTAGCAACCTTTACATATATATATGGTAGAAAAACACCTGCCCGATGAAACTGCGTCGCCTTTCCTCTCTCTGTTTTATATCCCCTCCTCTTCCTTTCCTCTTCAGACCTGAGGATGGAATTCTGGTGGATTCTGAAACTGTTGTCACATCTTCAATAAATCTATTTTTACATTGTGTGTTTTTTCTACCATAGTATCAGCACGGTAGAGTGTTTTACCATTCATATATGTATATATATATACACAATATATAGAAACATATATATATTATATAATTATAATCATAAAGCAGTAGTTCTAGGATTATGGGTTACGTATATTGTATACAAAATTCAAGTGAAAAAAAAATAGTCACAGATGTGGTATCTTTAAGAAGCAGCCATACAGAATAAAGGTCACGTATGCATACAAAAAAAAAAAAAAAAAAAAAAAAAAAAAAAAAAAGTCTTTTGGTAATCTCTTGAATAAATCTTATCGAATTTTTCTCTTCTTGTCCATCCCTTATTCTTTCATCCCTTCATGATTTGCCCTTTGTCTAAAGTTGGCTTCAAAACTTTGTTCCCCTCAACTCGAAATTAGAGATAGAATGAGTTTTCTCAACTTCCCCCCTCACTCACCGATCCCTCAAAAGAGTAAGTTCGGACCGTAATTCGATTGCTTCGAGTTTTTTTCGTTCCCGATTCGAACCGACAGCGAATTAGAGAGGGGGAAAACGGGACCTTTATTTGCCCGTGTTAATTTTCTATTTCAATTTAAAGATTTTTTTTTTTTTTTTTTTAATATGTCGTCTCATTCTTTCCTTCCTTCGTTCTTTCTTGTTTAGACTTAACAATTTCTTTTATGTTCGTTCTGAAGTCCACCGTTTTTTTTTTTTTGTTTTTTTTCTTTTTCTTCTTTGTGCTACATTTCTTCTCTCTTTTTACTCTTTTCTTGGCCAAGGAGGACAAGTGGTCCTTGTAATAACGTTACTTTAGTCTATTCGACAGAATTTAATGCATATTGGTAATATAACATTGTTATATCGCCTCGGATTATAAAGTTCTGTCACTAATGTAATCGTCGCCTTTATACTAATGCTTTTACTGATTTATTTATTATCTCTCTATCTCCCCCTTTCTCTCTCTCTCTCTCTCTCTTCCTATATTTATATATATAGATACATATATATACATATATATGTATATATATGTATATATATGTATATAAATATAGATTGTGATCATTAGTAAAAAATTCATCTTTCTATCATTAATAGAACAGTTCATATTCTCTTCCAGAATCAATAATATAACAAAAGACATATTCGTCTGTTTCCACCCTCCTTCGCTGGACAGGATATCCCATTTTGACTACCAGGTTGCAAAGTAATAACACATACATTTCCGCTCTGCACAGTTTCCTCTCAAGCCACATAAAATGAGACGAATCAGCAGATTTTGCAGCTTCACTATGCAGAGCAGATCTGAGTTCGGTTCGATGATTATGTAAAAATATAACATCGATATTATGGCATGCTATTACAAGTTCTTTTCTGTTTTATTCACCATGATCGACATCATATTCGCCATCAGTGCTGATACTGTTACAATCACCATTGCCCTTATTATGAATATTAAACCTTCGGGGGATCGAGTTCTTTTTCGAAGCAAAAATCTGAGCAATTATTCAGTATTAACCTTTTTATGAAAATTAAAACTTTGTTCATATATATGTGTGTGTGTGTGTGTGTGTGTGTGTGTGTGTGTGTGTGTGTGTGTGTGTGCGTGTTCGTGTATATATATATATATATATATATATATATATATATATATATATATATACATGTG
>NC_061849.1:6784449-6789449 GCF_019202785.1 Penaeus chinensis
TAAATACATATATATATACATAAATACATATACATACATGTATGTATATGTATATATATATATATATATATATATATGTGCATGTGTGTCTATGCTTGGACATGCATCTTCAAGCGAATGAAAAGCCCTCTCTCCCCTCTCCTTTGAGGTTCAACACTATTCATCCTCCCAAGACATAGTATTCTAAACGTGTTCTCTATAGTTCCCCCACCCATTCCGTCTTCTTGAACAGCTCTCCTGAAGTACTTTACATGTATGACAAGATCTCGGCTCAGGAAATCGGATTTAAGAGCGGTGATATTAATATCCTGTTTTTTTGCGATACGAGGCAAGGTGTACGGCCCAGGTTGTGAATCCGGTGGTAACCTTGTTTACGTACTTGAGAGTTTGCCTTAATACCGCGGATAACATGTCATATATGCCATGTTCATTGTAAATTTAGCATATCAATGCTGTTTCCACTAACGCTGAGTAATCAAGGATATATTTATTAGTTCTACTGAACGTTGATATTCGGAAAATTCATCTTTGTTTTTTGGTTTTTGTTTTTATTATTAGTAGCAGTTTTTATATTATTAGTTGTCATTTACCTACCTAACACTGATATTCGGATAATGCATCTTTATATATGTATATATATATATATATTTTTTTTTATATTGCGAGTAGTTTTATAAGAGCATTTTAATGTCCATAATGTCATAATAATAATAATAATAATAATAATAATAATAATAATAATAATAATAATGATAATAATAACAATAAAAATCCAGGAACGGTCACTAACATGCCAATTAATTATTTGGTGGTTGATCATTTGTGGAGCTCATCTGCATGAAACAAAAGGAAAATTAGTAGGTCGAGGAGATAAAGTGATCTTTCAGAAACAAAGATAATTCAAGAAGACATTTAAATGTACTAACTCAGTCAGTGCCAAGTTAAGATATACCGAAATACCGATATATTTTATCCAATAAACATACACACACACGCGCACACACATGCATACATGTGTGTGTGTGTGTGTGTGTGTGTGTGTGTGTGTGTGTGTGTGTGTGTGTGTGTGTGTGTGTGTGTGTGTGTGTGTGTACATACACATATGTGTGAATATATGTGAAAGGTTAGGAATCTAACAGATTGCTGAAAAAAAAAAAATATATATCAGAGCTGCAGTGAAAAGTACCGTGATGATGGAACAGTCCGTTGGAGATCGTTCGAGAAAGCTCTGAGGTAGTAACGATGGTGTGTGTACTTGGTATCATTTATTATATTATTATTTGGTATTATTTTGATAAGCAGGGCTAGTCTTTTGAAAAAAAAAAAAATCCAGTGACTGACTTGGAAATATATATATTTTTTCTTTTTACTAAACTAGGTAACATATATTGAAAATGTGTAAATTTGACACACAGGGTGGGTATTATACAAATTCAAGAGAGCCTCGGAGGATAGCCATTGATCATCTTTTGTAGTTTCAGGTGGCGTTGGGCGTAGCAGATTTCACTTTGTGTTTCCTGAAGTGGCCCGTGGGCAGTGTATCTCATATTTCTTTTGTTTCAACAACTAAATTTAGTTGTAATAGTACATAAATTCCTTACAAGTACAGGGTACCGGTAATGATTACACACACACACACACACACACACACACACACACACACACACACACACACACACACACACACACACACACACACACACACACACACACAAACACACACACACACATACACATCCATGTACTGTATATCTATATAGATCTTAAAGTTAAGATATATTTTTTCATCATGTTATTTTAGCGTTAGTATAATTTCTGTGTTGCTTATGATTGATAGTCAATATGTTAACTTATATTCTGTTACAGACCATTTTCTAATAGGTCGCTTTAACCGTCAAATACTTGCATTTTTTTTTTCTTTGTTTTTTTTTACCTTACGTCTAGTAAAGTGAAGTGAAGTGAAATGTTTGAAAGGAAGTGAAGTATTGTTCCTATAGAATAGTGTAGTATAGTATATCTATTGGTGTGAGAGGGTAGGAGAGCGAGGCGGCAGAGGCGAGAGATGCTAGGTCAGCATAGTTCAGCACTAAGTAGACATAACAATCCTTGTTGTCAACCCGCGGTCGCCCTGACGTCTCATTATGACGTCATAGCCTTCACTCCTGACGTCACGGTCCTCCCCACATGCGAGTCGAGTTCGGGCGGATGCCGACTGCGGAAATTTTCTTGGGGGAAATTGTCACGCGCCGACCTTGCCTGTCAATTGACACGAGAGCGAGTGGTACAATTTATGCGGGTTTTTTTATCGTGTGATTTTTTTTCTCTCTCTCTCTCTTTCGCTATATATGTTTCGCTGTTTTTCTTTTTTAGCTGTATATGCTATTTTCATATATTTAGATATTTGGTTCTCAGTATATATATTGGTACCATAGTATTTTATATAGTGCCCTGTTGAAGACGGTTCTGCAGCACCCCCTAAGCTTTATTCTATTACTATATTTGTACAAAGCTGGGTTTTTAACTGTAATGAGCGTAATTAATTAACAGAGAGAGCGCGTAAGGGTATTAAGGCAAGTACGACAGGTCTGGCCTCACGGACCTGGAATATCGGACACTCAGGGGAAAAAGGACCCCCTGGCCGTCCCCTTGGTCTTCGGCATATAGTGTGCAATGAAGAGGGGAAAATAAATCCTATAAATGAGATAGAATCAGAGACTAAAATGTTTTATTTGTGGGGAAAATGGTCATTTCGCGAGAATATCCCGAATTGATTGATCAATTACAATTATCTACAGCTAAAGTCATTAGCACTGTGGGATTAAAATGTTAAAATGTTTATAATTTTTAAAAATCCATCAATAAATAGTTATTACTCAACAACCAAAACATATATATTATGCTTTAAGAGTATATAATTATATGATAAATATTTAGCACAATTAAATCTTATTTAAAATAATAGACTCCCTAAGGAAACTAATAAGACCTATGTCACAATTCTCCCCTAATACATTTGTCACTGTATATGAGGGAGACAAGCATTGATATCTTTGGTCTGACCAGTGCGCCCAGTAACGGCTCTCGGCATCCTCAAAACGTGCTTCACTTGTCATCATCATCGGCCAAGTCTTGTGTACCCGAGTCTCAGCCTTAATAAAAAAAAAAAAACTACTTGTTGGTTGGGAAGGACGCTGGTCACCTAACTGCCAAGGCCATCTCTAATCTCTCGCAGTTTTTAGAGGTATGCCTCTATTGGTCTCTTCATTTATCATGAACACAACTTCTGATGCCGTGTTTCCAGTCAGTGTGTGGGAGAGGAAAACAAGCATCACAGGGCTGAGCTGTAGCTGCCTTGGCCCTCCGAGGAGCGCGGTCATTCCCACGTCTGACGAGGAACGATTTATTTGCATTTTTTATTTTTTGTGTTTGCGTTCATCATGGAAACCACGTGAATTCTTTCCGTACTGTCCCTCGTGTTCGCCACTTGCCCAGCGGTTGCACGTCCCTTTGGGCAGTATGAGGATGCTCCGATTTCTTCCAGAAGGGGAAGGAACCAGGTCAAGTCTCTGCAAGATTGCTAACACGAGCAGGCAAGTCCCCCTTCTTTTGGCCAGTATTTTTACGGTTCTAAATTAGGCATTCCTTTTTCTAGTTGTGAGTGTCACCGTTTATACGATATAATTCGTTTCGCTAAATTAGATGCCGATGATGCGTTTCTTAAATTTCGTAAATCTCTTAAAATACTTAGAGAAGTCAATCCCTCGAAAGTGTATGTCATCACAGATCACTCTCAGTAAACTTAATCATCTTTGGTCGCGTAGCGTGTGGTGTAAATTTTCGCTCACTGACTCGCTCGTAAGTCTGCTTTATTCCCTTTCACGTTTAGATTAAATTAAAGGTCTTAATAGTTTCATTGCGAAACGAAATAAATCCTCGATTAAAGATCACAGCCACCTTTAAAGGGTCATGTTAAATCCGATTCACGATTTATAAGACGATTTCAGAGGCTTAACCTGACGTTATTTTGAGCCAAACCACTGAAACGCAATTTGGACATGTTAATTACCAAAGCCGACAAAGGTAATAACGTTGTTATCGTTGGTAAATCTGATTACATACACAAATCTCATTCCCTCCTGCACGACGACTCACACACACACACACACACACACGTATGTGTGTGTGTGTGTGTGTGTGTGTGTGTGTGTGTGTGTGTGTGTGTGTGTGTGTTTCTATATGGCCTATTATTTTGTCTTGCAACTCAGGTACCCGTTCATTAGACTCCTGACTACTTCTTATTCGATGTATTTCGTAGAGAAATTTAAAAATTTACTAATGGACAGTGAGAAATTATTGAGTTTTGATGTAGATTCCTTATGTGCTAATGCCCCGCTTGACGATGTGCTAGATTTTCTTGACAGAAAACTTTCTTCATCTCATGATATCTCTATTCCGGTCAATAGTTTAATTGATCTCATTAGTTTGTCTGTCACGAATAATGACTCCTTCCGTCTACGATTTGCTTTCGTTTTTTTTTTATGATATTTTTTTTCCTATGAGGCAATTAAATCGTTCGTATTTCGATGATTTTTTTTTTTTTCAGAAGATTTAACAACCTAGTTCGTACTATCGATTTTAAGTATATTGGAAAGATTCTGCTAAGTAACCTCTTCTCGTTCTGTTATTCAATGAAAACGGCTTGCTTAAATTTTCGGTTTACCATAAATCAGCTCAAACCGCTAATTACCTTCATTTTTACTCGAATCACCTGTTGCATAACTGGGAGCTCGACGTCATGTTGAGACGTTTTCCAAATAAGGATATCATCGTTTTTCTTAAATTAGGAACATTCATCTGCGAAATGGAAATGTTGTACTCACTCCGGTAACAGACAACAGTGCCAGTAATCAATTAATTATTCTGCCCCTCGATGAAAAACGCTTTGTGTTTAAAGGAACTGGAATAGACATCGTTTGTGTGTGTGTATGCGCACACACACA
>NC_061849.1:6794449-6799449 GCF_019202785.1 Penaeus chinensis
TGACAAGCCTTCATTACGGGGGAGATCTCGTATGGATTCAAGCCACGTCAAAAATGCGCTTTCCTATAATGAGAGAGACCCTTTGTGTTCTGTGGCCAATGCTCACCGTGCGGAAAGTCTCCGGACTCGTTCATTCTGTGGGATTAGTTTTCTTCCTACCGGGAGTGGTTGGGAGGAGACGTTGTCAGTTTCATTTGAATCTGTCAATAAAGATCATTTGAAAAGGTATTATATACATACATATATATGTGTGTGTGTGTGCACACATGTATATGTACGTATATATGTACATATATATATCCATATAGATATACATATGTATATGTATATGTATATACATATATACATATGTGCGTGTGTGTGTGTGTCTGTGTGTCTGTGAGTAGGGACAGAGACAGACAGACAAACAAACAGAAAGAGTATATTGTGTATGAATGCCTTTCTTATTAAAAGATCAACTAATTGCTTTTCCCAGCATTAGATCCTCATTCCTTTCTCTCTCTCCCTCTTTCTCTCTCCTGCTCTAACTTACCGTTTATTTACTCTTCAAGTTCTGAACTTAATAACTCTTTTATCTACTATCTACCTTTATTATCTGTTTTATCCGCCTTTATCTCTTTAATTCTTTATCCTTATAAATCTCTTTATCTGTCTTTTTCATTTCTTTTGAATGGATATCTCTACTTCCTTTATCTGTATTAAAATTTTGCTTACAGTCGACTAACAGCGTCCTTCCCAGCACCGACTTTCTTTGCATAACGTTTAACAAGGAAGCGTTTGATGTTCATTGTGTTTCGCAAAGAAAGGGGAGTAACAGAGACTGGGTGAGGAGGCTAGGATTAGAAGGGGGTGGGGGGTGGGGGGTGGGGGGAGGGGAGAGGGGGGAGGTATCATTGTGCCGGTAATTAAGTAAAAATAGAAGGGCTTGGGGCTGGGTGATTATAATAGTATCTTCAAAGTGAAGCTAATTAACTTTACTTGTTAAAAACGTCTCGGGTCCTGGTAGGCTTTATGGCTTCATATATGATATTCCTTATAACGACACTTGTAATCAAACTAGCGGAACTTGAGCGTATTCAAAAGGGCCACAGTAGGTGCTTTTAAAAGGAAGTTGAGCTTTGTGACTGAGTGCCTTGAAAGCAGGAATACAGTTATAATATGCATGATAATAACAATATTCGTAACAATGGTTGGAGTAGTATTAATGGTGGCATTAGTATCCACAATGGTTGGAGTAATATTAATGGTGACAATACTCGTAACAATGGTTGGAGTAGAATTAATGGTGGCATTATTAACCACAATGGTTTGGGTAGCATCAATGGTAACATTCGTAGCTACAATAGATTTCAACAATTGCATCCACAACCGAAGCATTCATGATATTGATGATAAGCATAGTAATTATGATAATGAAGAGGTGATGATGATAATGATGATTTGTTATCATCGTCATCATCATCATATTTTTATGATATTAATGATAATGATGATGATGAAAATAGTAATGATAAAAATATAAGTAATTATGACGAAATAATTAAGATAACGAGAATAATATAGACACATTAGTCTGTTCTCGCTATTGTGAGTATTATTTGTATTTAAAGAAAACAAAAGAAAACAAAAGACAGAGAAAAGTAGGAAAAAGGAAAAAAATGAAAAGAAAGAAAAGAAAAGATAAAGAAGAAGAAAAGCAAAATATGAGAAAAATCCATCTATCAATCTATCTATTGATGCTTATGCTACAGAATTTCTTTTAAACGTATCAATAAACAAAATACTAATCTTCCTTCAATACCCAATATTCTAAATATTTCAAAATATGTTATACATTCATACATACATATATATATATATATATATATATATATATATATATATATATATATATATTATGTACATATGTATATATATATGTATATATATGTATATATACATACATATATATATATATATATATATATATATGAACAATCAGCGAGTATATAATCTTGCCAATAACCCGAGAAACAACATCAAGCGCCACTGAATGTATTACCTCCAGCTTCGACGAAAGTAATGCTGGAGACGATGATTCCCTCGAACTTTGTCGAATTTATATTAACATAACTGGTAGATCTTGTTCTTTTACCAGTCTTTTGAAGTGAAGAACATCAACAGATAGATTGAATCTTATAACTGATTAACCGAGAAATCTAATCTAATATGATATAATACCTAGTATAAAAGGAGTTAGAGAGGGATTGAGGGAAAAGGTAAAATCTCTAGAGCGGAACAGGCGTAGGAATTACAATAGTAGGATTAGAATGGTGGGATTAACGGGATAGGGAGACTGCCAGGGATTCCACCAGTCCTCACTCGGTAAGTATCACATAATCAAAACATGGATAGAAAGAAGAATCAATCGATTTCCCAGTGATTATACAAGAGTGGAGATAATTGCTACTTAAAGCTCAAATAGTATGATTCGTTTAATTCCAAACAACAATAAAAGGCAAGACGAGTGTTTGGCCAGGGAACATAGGTCAAAATTTATAGTTCAGAAATAATAAAATTGATGTATTTGCCTAATATGTTGAATTTAATCATAATAGGCAAAATAAAAGAAATGAAAATGAAATGAGAAAGCGAGAATGAATACGAATGAGAATAAAAAGAGGTCCCTGTCATGCCGACCCTAACCGCTGCCCGGGTCTACTTCAGCACAAGCTGATCATTTGGTATTTTCAAGGGTATATCCCGGGCGAGGCTCAGCTTCGTATATCGGACTTATCCTTATTTGGTATCTTCACGCTAGTTTGGTTGCTAAAGAGTTTAGTCATAGCATCGAGTATTCTGTTAAGACTCGCTTGTCATATTCATTCTGGTGTAAATCATTCATACCAGATCTAGTTTCATACAAACTTGCCACTATGCACTGGTATAATTGTGTAGTCGGGCATTCCGACATTGCATTTGCTTATATGCCTTCGAAAGTATCCTGAACACTCGCTACACTTACTGCTTTCACTTCTTTTACTGACTCTTCCATACACAATTCATCCATGGTGACGTTACCTTCGACTTGTTATGTAGCTTTCCATTAATTTCTTTAGTTGATAAAACTTGGAATTGCAATTAATACACTCACTCAGCATTACATGAAGAGGCAAGATAATTACTTTATTATTTATTATTACTTGACAAGTGCACACTTAGACGCCTCTTTCATGCACAGACTTACACATAAATAAAATGAATCATGCATTAAAATACATGGGATTCGAGTATACAGCAAGACATGCTAGAAAACAAACAATATATCACTTGTGGAAAAATATGATTAACTTTACATTATATAACATTAAGAAAATACTCAAATTTGTACAGAAGACATACAACAAAGATAACAATGAACAATAAATTATACAGTATGTGCACACAGCACCTCAATTAGTAATTATCGGTCTAATATTGCAAGTGAGTGATTGTTGTGAAGCCTGAACATGAGCCCAGAATAAGACATAAGGCCTTAATATGTACATCCCACTGCTGCCACCATTTTATGTTTGATCAGATGTAGCAACTCAAGGCTAGTGTTCATCATATTTTTTTTCTTTTTTTTTCTAGGGGAGACTCAAGTTATTTGAGATCTGAAACAATGGAGTAGAGTATTCCTAACTTATTGATTATCATTGTTTATTTATTGTGTTTACTGTCTTTGTAGGTTGATCTTCAGTTTTTATGAAGGTTGTCAGATTCATTTTAATTCTTTATTAGTTTTTTTTTTTTTATCTCACTTATCATATAGCATTTTCATTGTTCTCTCTTAATGCACTTAAGAGAACGAAAGGAAGGTAAAACTATTCATAATTTATTCATCAAATATACTAACCACAAAATTAAACATAAACGCACCTTAGACACTAATAAAAAAAGAAAAAAATAAGGAACGGTCTTATTATTCCTGTTCACATCGAGTTTTAAATCAAGTTTCTCACAGTCGGTTACGTTTACCTGGGCTAGACAAGTAAACTTAACGCCGTGTGCAGGAGATTAGTTGACATGTTCACTTGTTCAGTCATTTGTATGAACTGGCATTTTGGTAGTTTGCTTCTATCTGAAAACAAGGTCACAAGGACGTCCTTGTTATACACATATATATATATATATATATATATATATATATATATATATATATATATGAATATGTATATGTATATATACGAATATATATATATATACATTATACATACATTATATATGTATATATATACATACGAATATACAAATTAAATATCTATTTGTATATATGTATGGATATATGTGTGTGTATGTGTGTGTAAGTATATTCGCACCCACACACATTGATATATGTATGAGTTTGGTGGCCGTTACCAAAGACGGCTATATTATCTTATTCATCGATATCATCGTTCTGATTATTAAAGCCATATCCTATGACAGCTGATAGAAAGATGCAATCATCCCGATATTAGGTCTCTGTCGCTCTCCTATGAATATAAATCAAAGGTGGAGCTGCCCTAATCGACGGCTGATTACTGTTACATAACGAAGTTCATCGCAAAATTATTATAATTAATATGATTGGCATTGTCTAAATCCTTTGAGTACATGCTGTAACTGTACATATCATTATCTACATGGAAGTATCTACGTGGAAGTCCATATGTATGTATAGGTAGGTAGATAGATAGATAGATAGATAGATACATAGATGATAGATGCATACATACATACATACATAAATGCATATATACATACATAAATGTGTGTGTGTGTGTGCGTGCATGCGCATGTGTGTTTGTGTATACATGCACACACACACACACACACATATATTTATATTTATAGTTATATTTGTATATATGTAACACACACACTTACACACATGTGTGTGTGTGTGTGTCTATCCATCTGTATGTATACATATACACACGCATATATATATATTTATATATATATATATTATATATATATCACCGCGATGGTCCAGT
>NC_061849.1:6801949-6804449 GCF_019202785.1 Penaeus chinensis
CATTATTACTATTATATGATAGTAGTTACAATAATAATCATTATAATAGTAATAATATGATAATTTTAATGATAAAAATAACAATAATGATGGTGATGAAGATATTTTGATAATGATAATGATAATGATGATTAAAATAATAATGATAATGATATAAATAATAATGATAATGATATAAATAATAATGATAATAAATAATAATAATAATAATTATAGTAATATTATAAATATTGATAATAATGATAACAATAATAATAACAACAATAATTATTGTAGCAATAACAATAAAAATACAAAAAACATAATAATGATAACACTTATAATCAAGTCTTAATATGATTAAAAATTGCCTATATAGATACGTATATATATATATATATATATATAATATATATATTATACATATAATATAATATAAATCATATCTATAATATAATATAAACTATATATATAATATAATATAAGTTATATATATATATATATATATATATATATATATATATACATATATGTGTGTGTGTGTGTGCGTGTATGTATATATATACTTTTCTTTCTTTCTTTCTTATTTCTTTCCATTTTTTCCCCTTTTTATTTACTCAATATAATATTTTATGTCTGAATATTGTTGATATAGCCTGAAGGAAATAGTGTATTACACTAATACCATCTGATATTTCTTAACTTCACAATGTTCAAACTCTTAACAGAATTTAGGATATACTGTTCATTCCTTTTTATATCAATTTTCCTTTTGTTGGGTTCCATAAAGCTGTTCCGAATAGACTACACTGCTTTGTAAAATGGATCAGCCTATCGTACATTCACACCTTCAAACTCTCTACATTGGTTGTAGGATATTTGCATTATGTATCTTCCATTATGATTTACAGGCATCAATTCTCGCAGAGTCACGATCCCTAGTAAGTTCAATTTCGCGAAGTACAAAACTAATTTCTTTTAAAATACCATTTTTCTTCTGTGGTTAACTCTGTCAATGATCTTAGTGGTACAAAACGACCATGATAAACAACTCTTTTCTTTTAATTTTCTTTATTTTATGTTTTTGGTACGCTAATTCCCTTCCGTTTGCCCGAGATATTTCTTGAATCCAAATTGTGTCTAGTTTTATTTTCTTTCTAACTTTCGTCGCATGTAGAATCAAGTTTATTGTTCGAATATCTTTCCAGTTTAAATAACCGCTTATTGTTCGAATATCTTTCCAGTTTAAATAACCGCTTATTGTAATCGGAATGAATTCACTTCAAGTATTCTCGCTATGAATTTGTTCTATAGATTTCCGTTTATAAACTCCATTATCCCTAATATTCCAGAATAACTCAGGTTTTGAAAGATTTCCGCACGGTAGTTCAGCCGCATGATTTTCATCTATATCTTTTACAGCTTCCATGTTCATTATAATCTTCCAGTTGTATGATTGATAATTTTGATGTGCCAAATTGCCCTCTCCGCTATGTATCTACGTATATTTGTGACTGTTCATATTCAGCGTTTGTTTTTCAATTCATCTTTGTCATTCTTGTCACCGGAATTATATATCCTTCTGCTTTCGTTTTCTATTCAATCCTCCACCTTACTATTAATATAATCCACAAGTACCAAATGATCATTATGTTTTCATCCCTATTTATAATTTTCTTAACTTCGACTTCTACGGAATTATCTTTTCTTTCAGTCGGTTGCCCTTTCTCGGTTTTTCATAGCGGCTGTTTTATTTGAAGTGAAACCAGCACCTTTTCTTAGTGTTTCCTCGCCTGAGTAAATTATTTTTAAATCCTCTTCAGTTGTTATTAATTGCTTTGTAACTTCCCCTTGATCGCTAATGACCTTACCTGTTGACGCGGCAGAAAATTTTAAATAATCAATCAACCTTGATTTTCTGCGAAATTCCAGCACTATCAATCTTTATATTATCCAATGGTGAATCATACATAAAAAAAAAACTTCCTGGCATTCCGTGTGGAAATTTACAGTACTTGCTGAATGACGGCGCAGTTTTGCTTGTTAGCCCAAAGAAAATCCGCCATGCCGGCTCTAGACTTTTTATGCCACTATTAAAATTTGTAGTTTATTTATTTGACACGAGAAGTTTCATTAGAACACTAAAATGGGTATCATACCACCAGCACGGCACGGTATGGCTTTTGTGTACTACAGAAATCTCGGACCAGTCATTCTTTTACACTTCTGACTCTTAGTAGGTATCGATGTTTTGCAGTCGTACCAAGTCGTATCAAGTCGTGCCTTGGTATAGCTAGTTCAAGGTTAAAAAAAAGTGGTATAGTTAAACAGATTGCAATAGGTTGTTTTATTTTTTGAACTTGTTATATGGAACCTTAGAAACACAAACGAGACCAGAATTATAATACCAATAAAAAAGAAGAAAAAAAAAAAAAGGAGAGAAAATGAACTCATTCACATTTACTTCATTAACTTCTTCCTTAACTGGTCATTTAGATTGAAGATTTCTCTTTATTTCGGT
>NC_061849.1:6811949-6814449 GCF_019202785.1 Penaeus chinensis
CACACATGCCTGACCCTTGAAATAAGCTTGATATGGTTTCGAAAACCTACACTTTATTGTATCTTGTTTATTCAGTTTTATTTAATAAAGTAATTCATTGTTTTGTACTTCATTTTATATTTCTTTTTGCCTTAAGGTTCAGTATATAAACTAAAACCAAACTTTTTGAGACACATAACCTTCAGCACCGAAAAGGTACATTACTATAGACTGCTATGGCGATGAAAAGATATGCCAATTAATAAGGAATTCGCTATGTCGGAGCATAGGGTTTGTAAATACCTTATGAAAAATGTAAATAAAGGAAAATAATACATTTTAATGTACTAAATGTCGACACTTCTCAGAAATCAAATTCTAACAAGAATCAAACTGATCGTGTGTTGTTTCCCACAAAACACTGAAATTATTGTTAGTACCGAGTCATAATTAGTTCCAGGTTTTTGTTGTAATGAGTAATAAGATGAAAAGGATTTTCTATTCATAAATAAAACAAATTCATAGCAATAACGGCAGGTGGCTACAGGTAATTAATTATATACTGTCATTGCAGGAGCCAGTTGGTACATTATTCTTTGTAAAATATGTTTTGCACATTTAATTAAGTAGATAATGTATAGAATGGCCTTTGTAGATTCTCTTTGTCATTGTCTGATATGACGAAAACGAAAATTTGCGATACGCAACACCATATTAGCAACATTGCAACAAATCTCACACGACTAACAGAAATATAAAGCTGTTGTCAAAAAGCTACACTTACAGCACTAGACACAGTATATTCAAATTCAGGAAAAATGACCCTTCTATACATAAAATACGATTGCGCATGTTTAACAGTGTTCCTGAAATATACTGAAGTCGGAATTCAGGTTATTTGTTTTCACTGAGTTATATTAGTCTGGCTCGCAAGGGTGCGTCTCCTCTGGCAACACCTTTCCCAGTATCTGAAGTTAATAAACCCAGATCGGGGTGGAATGCTGTATAATAACAAGCGTTGAGGCCTCAGCAGCTGCTAGCCATGGATTGACACTCACAGAATAATGATGTTAACCTATCTGCCGCGTCAATAGCTAGGGTCATTAGTGGCGAATACCTTGTGGGATGAAAAGTTAGGATAATTAAAACGTCTAATAATCTGTCACTAAGAAAGGTCTCTTACAAAGGGAAATAATAAAAAACAAAGCACAAATATTATGTATCTTGGTAGGAATCGCTATTTTCAGTTCATGTTTTGATCGACAGCTTTCCATCCTTTCTCTTGCCAGAACAATATACACATATTTTTTTCGCTGTTGTAAATTACTGTCAAAATAAAACAGAACAAGAAATCATAAAATGACTAAACGTCTTCCCCAAAGCGCCTTCCACTTTCTGTAGATATATTTCTCACACGAATTTGAGGGATATTTTAACGCAACAATGGCGGGCGTTGGGATGAAAAAAAAGACAAAAAAAAAAAAATAATGATAATTTTTTTTCGTTCTTTGTGGATGTTCTTTTTCCATTAAGAATATGTGAAAAATATGGTTGTACAAAAAGTGTTTTCCACGATGTTTATGTTGCAGCTGTTACGCTGTTGACGCTGAACTAGATGATTATATTGATGGTGCTGACGATGAGACTGATGATGGTAGTGAGGTGAAGTGATGATGATAATGATAATAGCGATGGTGATGATGATATAATGATGATGATGATGATAATGATAATGATAATGATAAGGATGATGATGATGATGATAATGATGTTTGTATGTATGTGTATAAAATTCTACATTTTAGATGGCTGAATACATGTATTAATCCATGTACGTAAATGCATACATGCATATAACCAAAATGTAAATGCTAATTCCGACTCTGGTCTATTTGCCCAATATGTTTTTTCCTCTACATTTATTTAAAAACAAAACAAAAAAAAAAATCCAAAAGAGGAAAAAATATCGAAACAAACTGTAGACATAAGTAAAAAAAAAAAAAGATGAATAACAAACGGAATAGAAAAGTAAAATACTTATATGAAATTAATAAATAAATAAACGAGAAAATAAAGGATTCGGAAACACCCGGTCTTCCAGCTACGTGACCATAGAAAAAGAAAGAAAAAAAGAAAAGAAAAGAGAGAGAAAGGAAAAGGAGGAAACATCGTAGCGTCATTTTCTTTTCCGCCTCGGAAACCTGAAACCCGCTGACGTCACTCCTTTCTGATTGCGATCCTGTTAGTGAACGCAGTGTTGGTTTGTTCACGTGTTCAACGCAGCGCTTGCTTATTGCCCTGTCAACCGCTGCCTGGGCGATGTTTTTTATATATATACACACACACAAACACACACACATATACATATATCTGTATTATATATATGCATATATATATATATATATACGCAGGTATATTACACACAGACACATATATACATATATGTATATTATATATATATATATATATATATATATATGTTATATATATATATATATATATGTGTGTGTGTGTGTGTGTG
>NC_061849.1:6824449-6839449 GCF_019202785.1 Penaeus chinensis
GAATATTAGATTTGTTTCACTTCCGTAAAGAAAAGAAATTAAAATACACACCTTTTGTTTTTAATGTTTAATATAAACTTTATTCTCATGAGGTTAGGATATTACAATTTATGTTTTGTTCTACGGAATCCAAATAAATCATCGCTATCAACACAAATATTACCATTTGAAAGTCCTTACATCTAAACTGTGTTTGATTAGGGGAAACTTTTTTTTTTTTTTTTTTTTTTTTACAGGATTATATAACAGGTTACATGCACTGCATGTAATCATTTGTAAATTATATGATTGAGTTTATTTTCCAGGATTGGAGACCTCCCCTCGAAGTCATTCCTCATGGACCTCCTCGTGGTAAGTGTCTGTCTGGACATACATAGCTGCACACACACACAAATACATAAACTCTAGTGACCTGTTCTCGTAATCTCTTTCGTTTTACATACCAGAAAAGCCATGTGTTCCTTATCTCACAGCAATTCCACTGTCCTCAGCCGACTCCAACAGGTCTACACGATGACGAAGTGACCTTAGAACACGCTAATTCAACCCTTATTGCTCGTGAACAATTCCCATGCTATTATTCTGTTGTCTCTGTGTATAACCATGTGTTGCTTATATTCAAAATGTTCGTTAGAATATGCTTATTCTGAATCACAAAGTATGTTACTGCTACCATAGTCTATATTCAAATATCTTTATGTTTTGTATATACTCAGCATTTTTATCTCCTTATCACGAAGCTTTTTAGTCTTTTAAACATCATAACTCTTCTTGCATACAACCGTATATAAGGTACCCTTGTTCCTTCACCACGAAACCACCATGTTGCCATATATGTATTGGAATTTATGTCCAGTCAAATTCTTTCATGTTTTCCATTATGAAATGTTCCAAAACGAAGTTTGTTCATAGAAATTTCGGAGCAGTCTAGACTCGCCACAGCGGGCCGGGCAGGTCGCCCCGCTCTTCCTTGGGCGCACTTTCCTTGCCTGTCCTCTGTATCCCACCTACCACACTCCTGTGCAAATAAAGCTTCGAAGCAGCGACAACTTTCACTTATAAGAACAAACCCACCAACATACAAGAAGGGAGAGAGGGGAGACAAAGCATCCACCTGTTATTACATACACACAAACACACATGCATACATAAATACGCGCGCAAACACGTACACGCGCACGCACACGCGCGCACACACACACTATAATTTATGCTCAAAATAGACCCTCCTGTTCACAGCTCGTGTCCGTGTCGTGGGTGGTTCTGAGGCAGTACCACACAAATACCCGTACCAGGCTGCATTGATTCAAGGTGTGGCTTTTGTCTGCGGAGGCGTCCTGGTTAGTGACCAGTTTGTGCTGACTGCTGCCCATTGCGTGACTTCGTAAGTTTATGATATCATATATAGTAATGCTATTACTATTACTAATAATCATTATAACAAAAAGTATAATAATAATAACAATAATAATGATATTGTTATTATTAGTGATAATAATGACAATAATTAGTGATAATAATGACAATAATTAGTGATAATAATGACAATAATTAGTGATAATGATTATAGGCGCCTTATTGCTCTTCCTAACTTTTTGATGATTAAGGAAAACTCCTGTTAAAGCTGTCCTTTATTTATTTTCGTCATATAGTTTACAATATTATATTCCAGATGTCCAGTATCCTACAGACAGTGTTACAAAGTGCTGACAGCATTCGTGCCCTTACAAATATCGCATTCATAAGTTAATATACTCCTCCTCTATAACATATTCACATGCTATCATTTATTATCAATCACTATAATAAATATCATTGTCACATAAGAGAATCAAATTTGACAAAGGTCTAGTCATAAAAGATTTTCCACATTTCTATCGGATAGCTTGGTCCGATAGACAGACTCTGCTCTTACGCCTCTCTGACTCTGATAATATTTTTAATAATGATAATAATAATGATGATGAATATGATAATAATTTAATGGTGGTGATGATGATGATAATAATAACAATAACAATAATAATAATAATAATAATAATAACAAAGATAATGATAAGGATAATTATGGTGATGATGATATTGATGATAATATTGATGAAGATGATTATAATGATGATGATGGTGATAATGATAATGATAATAATAATAATAATAGTAATAATAACAGCGAGAACACTACCAGTGCATACCTGTAGCCCAATCCTCTAAGTAACTGTTTCTGCAAGACAAGTTACAACTTCGTACATTTTCTTCTCCTTTTTCTTCTCATATACTCCCCTTTCCCTTCCTCATAACAGACTTTTCCCTTTCCCCCCTTTTTTTTTAGGTGGAAATCAAAATACTCGGTACTTTTGGGCGGCCACGATGTATCAGGCTGGGAGGCATATCATCAAGTAATTGACGTTGAGAAAATATTCGTTCATCCGGATTACACTTCCGATTCGGTGATATCGAGCGACATTGCGGTATTGAAACTACAGAAGAAGATTAAAAGGAACAGTAAGTTGTAATATTTATTTTTTTCTTGTGTATGTTTGGGGGTGTAAATGTTCGTTTGTATGTGCGTGTGTGCGTGTGTGCGTGCATGCGTGTGTGTGTGTCTTTACGTATGTGTGTTTGTATATGTTTGCGTTTGTTTATACACGGGCTTCCGTAAAAAAAAAAAAAAAACAGTAAAATACATTGTCTACAAAAAAAATGTACACATGCAGTTGAAAACAGCAACGTTTTTCGTTATCCTTCTCAGGTAAAGTCTTCCCCATTGACCTGCCGCAGAACGACTTGTATGCTGGAATGCCCTTAGTGATAACTGGTTGGGGCGTCACCAGTAAGTAATAGTTTATTTACTAAAAATCAATTTCTTATCGTCTTTTTACCCATCTTTCTTAAAAGGAGAATTAATTTCTTATCGTTTTACCCCCATTTTTTCATAGAAGAATTAATTTCTAATCGATTTCTTACCACTGCCTGAATTCCAGAGACAGGAGTAAAACCATTTACGGTTCTCCAAGAAATGTCAACTTCTGCACTCAGTCTGAGTCGATGCAAGCAGATGTTTCCATGGTTGGACAGCAGCATGTTCTGTGTGTACGTGCCAAGAAAGCCAGCATCCACATGTAATGTGAGTCGCTCTTTCTTGGTTTGTAGAATCTTCGGAATGAATGTCTCTGCCTCTCTTTCTCTATCTGTAAGATAGGGTAAGTCAAGGATTATACTTAAAATCCTGGAGATAATATTAATAATTAACATCAGGAGTGGAGATTGACGCGTCTGTGCATGTGTCTTCAAACTCCCCCCCCCCCCTCTCTCTCTCCCTATCTATCTCCCTCGTTTCACCTCTGTTCCTTTCTCCCTCACTCTCTTCCTCCCTCCCTCTCTACCTCTCTTCCCCCCTTCCTCTCTTCTTTCGTACCTTCCTCCATCCATCCATCCATCCATCCATCACTCCCACCCTCCCTCCCTCCCTCTCCTTCACTCAATCACTCCATTCATCACACTTATCATTCCCTCCTCCAGGGCGACTCAGGAGGTCCAGCAGCTTACAACAACTACGTCATGGGGATCGCTTCCTTTGGTGCGACGGGGTGTACACCAACGTACCCACAAGGTTTTACGAATGTCTATGAGGCCAAGGACTGGATTGAGGATGTAATGGAAAAATCGGGAAGTCCTGCCTCCGGTCCCTCGTTGACTAGTCCGTGCACTCTTTTAGTTCTGTGTTTGGTACTGTGTTTAGTGTACTTCTTTCTGTAAGAATGTTTCTAAGGCGGGACTTGGAGTTCCCTTAAGGTTGAATGGAACTTATTCATTTGCTTATTTTCTATTGAAATATGTAACTTAATAAAGGACTCCTATATCATGTAAACTAATCGTTTTCACTTCATCACTCAAAAAATGTATTTTCCTTTACGTGGGAATTATCATGTTTATCAGATATAATTAACACAAACTAAATTGTAATAATTACAACAGTTGAAAATATAATCCTAGATGTAATTTACGTATATATGGAGCAAGATATTTAATACTAAGCTATATTTAGTATTACCTGGAAGGAAGGGTAGATGACAAAAAAGCTACCTTAACTTTTTTATACTTCTTATGCTTTGTAGGGGTTCCTATGCCTCGTTTGCAAATTAAAGTAATTATATTACTGGAAAAAGGAAGAAAAAAAAAATCAGAGAACTATGCTACGCTTTGTCTATGATATTCATTTACCGAATTAAATGTATTCAGATTTATTAATGAATGCCAAAGCCGTTGAAAGAGATACCGAATAAGAGGAGTAAGGTGTGCTCTGCCACTTATATTATTCTGTTATAAGAGTTTATTTTCATTTACATCATCACTTATTAATTATTTGGTTATTGTACTTTGCCATTGTCAGTTAAAGTTTTCAGATCTCGAGAAAACTCGTGTTATAAGTATAAGTATAAGCTATTTTCAGTTATTCTTCAGATTTCATCAATTTATACTCATTAGGATATATTTATTGCCGGAAAGAAGCGAAACACAAGGCGAAGATCAACTCTATTTTATTGAGAAAAAAAAAAAAAAAAATAACAAGTGAAAAAATAAAATAGAAACCCAGGAAAAAATAAAAGCACAAAAAATAACCTTACAAAAAGGGGCAATCTTAAGTAAAACGGATAAAACGACACCTGTTCTAACGGCAGACTCGCTATAAGATCCAGTAAAAACGTAAAATTGAAAAGCAAAACTTGAGAAAAACGGCGGCTCCCGGAATGGGATCCGTCTGCGTCAAAGCAAGGGCGTTGACTCCACCTTAGTAACACAAACAAGGTCGTGTGCCAGATGTGCACGCGTCGACACCCACTTTCCTTTAAACTGCCGTCTGCCTCTTAGGGGATTCTTTAAAAAGCAAATTTATCAACAGATTGCCGTGAAAATGGAAAGGAAGTTCATTCCAGAAAAGTGCCCGTTGATGCTTGTCCCTCAGCCTTGTCCGTCGCTATTTTGAGAATGCACGTGCGAGAGCGACCTCCTGACGTCATCCTTCGCAGGCCTCGAGTGGGACATCAGGACATCGTTAACTCGCCTCGTTAGGCCATATCTCCATGGAATGCGAAAAAGTGTTCAGGGCGTCTCCACTGTCTTCCTTCA
Organism: Penaeus chinensis; assembly: GCF_019202785.1. NCBI lineage: Eukaryota > Metazoa > Arthropoda > Malacostraca > Decapoda > Penaeidae > Penaeus > Penaeus chinensis. Next base: position 6,829,577 of record NC_061849.1, read on the forward strand.
GCGCCTCCGTCAGGTACTCCCTTCTGCAGCGGCTTCGTCAGCGTCCTCGCTCATCTTGTTCTTTTGGTCGCTGTGATTTTTTTTTTTTTTTTTTTTTTTTTAGAAATATGCTGGGCGAGTGTGGGCCGCCGAAAGAAGCATTACGAGCGGCAACTCACAACAGCTTAATTGGTGTCGATGAATGAAATTCGAATTTCTTGGATGTAGTTTTTCGTGCACGGCAGTGCAGGTGTACCCAATTAGGCTGTTTCCTCTAAGGACAACCCTGAATGAAGAACGGATTTAGTGTTGAAGAAATAGGGCCTTTTTACACTAAAGAAAATATTTGAGCGAATTTTAGTCTATTCCAGCAGAAAAAAAAGCTTCAACTCATACATGTAGCAGTTTTTAAAGTCCAGTCTAGCGTTTTTGTGGAAAGATCACCAAAATATGTCAGATGCCCTCGTGGCAATGGCCCCCTTTGACTGATCAGCTGATATGGTTGCCGTTGTCTACAAATCCAAACCTTCGATAAAAAAAATCTTATATATATGCACACACACACACACACACACACACACACACACACACACACACACACACACACACACACACACACATATGTGCATATATATGTAACCTTTGGTTGATTTCCCATACTTATGTTCGTCTTGGTGTTTCTCTATGATGCTCGAGGGTGAAGAAAACACCGATGAAAACTGAAGTAGGTTCATTGGAGATCAGCTCTGACAATGAAACGGAACTCATCATGTTCCTCTGCCCCACACGCCAGGCTCCGTCTGAGAGTGTTACTGCCAGACGTGTGACTACAGAGACAAAATCAAATGTTGTACTCTATAAATCGTACAGAGAATTTCGCTCTTCCACATAGCTGATATGCTACACAGCAAAATACTAAACATAACCTTCTATATTTCACATAGTACAACATATTACACAAAAGGAAGTGTATATAATAAAATTACATAATTATCACAATGTACATACAACAATACTGGCATCATAATCCGTATGCAATGGCATCACAACATGACACTCACAACTCACATCATTATCATACCTCACTTCATTATCACAACCCACAACTTAAAGTATGGGTGGCCCAAGTTGCCCGAATCTAGCCTTCCCGAAAGACAAACATAAATGTCGGGGGAACCCTTTTCTCATTATTCAGCTTCATTTTACAGGCTTTTATCGGGATTCGGTGTGCGTTAGAGTACCAGCGCGCGTACGTATATACACATAAACACCCTCCATATAAATATAAATATATATATATATATATATATATATATATGTATATATAAATATATATACGCACATACATATAGAGATAAATAGACAGATAGATAGATGATAGACAGATAGATATATAAATATATGTACATATTAATATATATACATATATACATCTGTATATATAATATATATTTATGTATACGCATATATATATAAAGATACATTATATTTATGCATGCATGTGTGTATATATGTATTTAAGACATACACACACAAATACATGAATATGTGTTGTTTTTTGTTTTGTTTTGTGTGTGTGTGTGTGTGAGCGCGTATACACACACACACCTTCCAAATGAATATAAATAAATATATATATATATATATATATATATATATATATGTATGTATATGTGTGTGTATATATAAATATAGACACACACTTATATACATATATAGAGAGATAGAGAGATAGATGATACACAGATAGATAGATAGATATATAACATATATTTACATATTCATATATATACATATATAAATCTGTATATATAATATATATGTATGTATACACACACATATATATAAAGATATATGTATATTGTATATATGCATGCATGTGTGTATGTATGTATTTAAGACACACACACACAAATAAATGAACATGTGTTTGTGTGTGTGTGTGCCTGTCAGAGAGGGGCCGCCCTAATACAAAATGTAACTAGTTACAACAAATTTGACACACAAGTCACTATGAATCAAAAAGCGGAAAAAGTAAAATACACAGAGATATAATCTAGCACCCTCCAAGGTGTGAGTGTTGCGTCAGAATTCTATTTAAATGGTCATCCATTAGCAAATATTTACTAACTTCTAACACATCTGTCTGTGAGGAATTAAGGCTGCAACCGTAGTACACTCGAGGCAGTAATGCTGTAGAGTGTCAGCACTTGGGGCATCACACAACTTGCACGAGGAGTACTGTGGGGCATCCTCACTTCCCCCACTTCCCTCTTTCGTCGTTACCCGAGGCTAAGGCGAGCGCTCACAATATTATGTTGGCGATCCATACGCCTATTCCGTCGGTACTTGTTTGGAAGAGGAAGAAAATGTTCATAGTATTCAATGGTGATAGCGGTGGCGAGTACAGTAGAACGCAGCTTGGCGTAGCATTTTCTTGTAGCACGGGAGCGAGGCAGTAGTAGGCATTCTTTGCGAGACGATCAGCGGTGTCATTTGCGAGAAGTCCTCTGGGGAGGGGATCCACAGAAAGTGTACCATCCGCGAATTCACGAGAGCTGTTGCCAGTTGACGGAGGCTTTGGGAGATGAGTGCACACTGTGAGTCACATACTATCAACCCCTTGTCTCTGATTCGTGACAGTAAAGTTACAGCATCCAGAAGTCCATTTAGCTCACAATACCTTGAACTTGTTGAGTTGGGAAGTCGACGGCCTGTCCAACCCCCTTATGCTGGTTCCATGCTTGGGGAAAACACATCCAGCACTACCATTTCCCATCAAGGATCCGTCAGTGTAGGCTACACTGACAGAAGACGACATTTCTACGGTAGTTTTGAAGGCTCTTTGTTTTGGGAGCTGAAGAAGGCCAGTCTTGGAGACTGCAGTGTAGGAGAGATCTGGTCTGGGCATCTGCCAGGGTGGGAGACCAGGGGCCACATCCCCCACCATAATGTTGATGTTAAGCGCCCGAATGCTTGAGCAGACGTTCCTGGCAAGTTTATAAGCTACTAGGGCGAAGGAGAGGACGAGGTCCTGATGCTGTGAGTATAATGGGGAGACAGTTGTGGGTAATACAAACATTTGATGCTGAAGTATGTAACACTGGAGTATATTCTCTCAGCAAGTGGCGGATGATGGTGTTCTTGCTGCATGTTGACAAACTTCGTGGAGATAGGACAACCTGCGATGAATCTCATTGCCTGGTTGGGATTTCTTTTAATTGGTAATAACCGTTCTGGAGAGTTGACAGAGTGCAGGAGACAGATAATCGACAACTGATCGAAGGAATGCAAAATATATAGTTCTGGTCATAGGCATTGACACTCCTGCAACATAGTTGGTTAGCCACCTAAGGGGAGTCACGCAGCGTTGCAGTCTTGAACGACGGGATGCTCACTTTGTCTTGCTGGAATTGAAAGTGTAATCCTAACAGGTGCCTCCAGGCAAAGGACTGTGTGCATAATGCTATGATGTTGTTCCCTATCATGAATTCTGGCAGTGCTCCTGCAGGGCGGAAAGAGAGGATTCTGGTCCTTCCTGGAGATATAATGAGTCCACACGAGGTAGACGCCACGTAGAAGGAGTGCAAGAAGCGATGCATATCTTCTGGACAACTTGAATGAATACACATATCTGCATAGCAAGTAATTGTTGTTCCACTGACGTCCGGGAGAAGGGAGAGAAGGCGATGTATGAAGATATTGAACAAAAAAAAAAAAATATATATAAAATATATAAACATATGCGTGAATGTATGTATGTATGAGTTTAATTCTGAATTCCACGGAATACCGAAGGCGGAACAACAAGCTTCCCAGCCCCTGACCCGCGACGCCGTCTGCCGGACGAAGCAGCGAAAGCCACTCGCCCGCCCGCGGTCCCCGGAGGAAGCGCCAGACGACCCTGCCTGCCGCCGTCTCCCTCCCCAGCCCAGGGGTGAAGGCCTCGGAACATCCCGCCGATGGCTGCACTGCGACGCTCATCGGCAGGCAGCGCAGGACGATCGGGGAAGGCGAAGGTGGGAGGGGAGGGGCGAGACGAGGAGCAGAGAGAGAGAGAGAGAGAGAGAGAGAGAGAGAGAGAGAGAGAGAGAGAGAGAGAGAGAGAGAGAGGGGGGGGGGGGGGGGAGAGAGAGAGAGAGAGAGAGAGAGAGAGAGAGAGAGAGATAGATAGATAGATAGATAGATAGAGAGAGAGAGAGAGAGAGATGTGTGTGCATATACACAGTGGTGGATACATTGCAGTTACTTGAATAAAAATGTTAATTAATAGATACGTGGCTCCCTTTGATAAATGACGGTTTAAAGTTACTGTTACTTTTGGGCACTAAATTCTTGTCATTATACGTTATCTTTTGGATAGTTATTTTAATGTTCTTTTTTTTCTAATTGTTACAAAAATTATAAGTTAAAGTCTGAATTACTTAAAACAGCAATACACTTTTTATTTTGTATTCGTTTATAGTGTAATTAACCAATTAACACCATCTATAGGCAAACTTATTTTACCACAATAATTAATTTACATCCCAAAAGTTACTCTGAATTAATCTGTATCAGTTATTTGTTAGTAAATGAAAATTTATATATATATATATATATATATATATATATATATACATATATAAACCTAATATCGAATTTCTTAAAAATATTTTTTTAACTTTTTTTTTTTTTATTAGAATTTGAAAGGCTTCCTCGCTTAGGTCGAAGGATGTCTTTACCAAGAGAGAAAATTCGTTCCTCTGTTTCGAAATGACTCGCTCTGCATTCGAATTTTCTGTTGCCTTTCTTGATCTTGGGGTTTGGCAGGATGACACGTCTCGTACGCATGAATTCAAGTCAGCTGCGAAGCGAAATGGACATGTTTACTGTGAAACTAATGTGTGTGTCTGTATACACACACACACACACACACACACACACACACATATATATATACACAAATATATATTATATATGTGTATATATACACGTTTATACACACACGCATACAAAATCACACACATATATATGTGTGTGTGTGGCTTTGTGTATGTGCATGTGTGTGTGTGTGTGTATGTATGTGTGTGTGTATGTATACGTATATCTATTTACATATATACCTATATATATACATGTGTGTGTGTGTGTGTGTGTGTGTGCATTTGTGTGTGTGTGTGTGTACACATATCTGCATAGATATACATAAATTCATAAATACACACACACACGTGTGTGTGTGTATATATGTATATATATAAATATATGTATATATATAAATATATATATATATATATATATATGTACACACACAAACATATATATGTATATATATATGTGTGTGTCTGTGTGTGTGTGTGTACGTATGTATGTATATATGTATGTATATCTTTATCTATCTATCAAACTATCTACCTACCTATATATCTATCTGTTTATCTATCAATCTCTCTCTCTCTCTCTCTTTCTATTAAATATATATATATATATATATATATATATATATATGTGTGTGTGTGTGTGTAAGACTGCCGCGATGGTCCAGTGGTTAGAGCACTGAACTCCGACCCTCTAGGTCGCCGGTGTCGTAAGGGAAGTCACCGCCGTGGCACAGGTGTTGGCGCACCGAACCGCGGTTGATTAGGAAGGGCATCCAATCAGGCAAGGGTGACACTGCCATATATACTCTCAATAGTGAATTGAAAGAGGCCTATGTCCTGCATTGGAATGAATAAAAAAAAATAATAATAATAATAAATGTGTGTGTATGAGTGTGTTTGTGTGTGTATGTGTATGTATATCTATCTCTCTATCTATATCTGTATCTATAAAGACAGGCAAACAGTGAGACAGCAACAAAGAGATAGTAAGAGGAACAGATAAACAGACAGACAGACAGAGATGTAAACGTTGAGACACAGAGAGAAGAGAGAGAATAAATTAAGAGATAGACAGACTAGCGTCGTTTCAAAGTAAACCAGTAATGATTAATTATTTGTTTAAAGTTCATGTCGCAATCTTTATATAATTTGAATAAGCACATACTGTAACTCTTGATCGTGCAAAAAGGCAACCGGAAATGACTACTACTTTTTATTAATCTACACGTGCAATAATGTAATTGCAAAGTGGGTTTTCTGATACACTTAGTATGATTAATTTTGCTTATCGAAAATAATTTCAAATTCATACTAATAATTCCATTACACCTAGAGTGATTCTTAATGTACACTTACACGTTCTTTTTTTCTTTTCAAATATTGCGTGTTAGTAAAGTTGAAGTTTCATACAATTTGTATAAATAAACTAAGATGAACCCTTGTAAAACTGGTCTAATCTTGTTTTGAAAATTATCCTGGCTATAATATCGTGTTCAAGAGAGAGAGAGAGAGAGAGAGAGAGAGAGAGAGAGAGAGAGAGAGAGAGAGAGAGAGAGAGAGAGAGAGACAGAGAGAGAGAGAGACAGAGAGAGACAGAGAGAGAAAGACAGAGAGAGAGAGAGAGAGACAGAGAGAGAGAGAGACAGAGAGAGAGAGAGACAGAGAGAGAGAGAGAGACAGAGAGAGACAGAGAGAGAGAGAGAGAGAGAGAGAGAGAGAGAGAGAGAGAGAGAGAGAGAGAGAAACAAAGACAAAGACAGACAGACAGACAGATAGACAGACAAAGAAGAATAAAGAGAGGGAATGAAACTCTATCCGAAGACGAACAGACAGAAGGCAATAATGAACAAAAATAGACGCAAAACGTTACTTAGCATCTGTCCGCTAATTAGCGTCTTTCCCAAAGGGGCTTTGGACACACGAGAAAACGGGACCACTTCGTCGCCCTAAAATAGAACGCAAATTGAAACATTCACCTGAAATATATTGATAATGACACGCCATTTCCAGGCAGCGTGGGAAGATGATATCTGCGGCGGCGGCCCCGGAAGAGGCGTAGACACGAAACAGGGACAGGAATATAAGCTCCATTACTCCGTCGCAACAAGCATGTCGGATGCGGTAGTTTTCTTAGATAAACGATGATCGCTTAATACGTGAGGCATTTTCAGGGGAATAAAAGGAGAGATACAGCTTTGCAAACATTTTTTGTGTACCTGCATGGTTATTAATGCATATATGAATACGTACATGCAAACACACACAACAAACACACACACACACACACACACAAACACGCACACATATTGACACATACACACACACACGCACACACACACACGAATATATATATATATATATATATATATATATATATATATATATATATATATATTCCCGAAAATGTCCATAATATAGTTTAGGTATATTTCGTTTTGGCAATTTTTCAGGCACTTTAGAAATTGTCTTAAAGTAAACACTATATCCATAATACAGCCTATAAATATCTTGCGTTGGTTATTTTGAGGGTTTTCTCCTGGATGATAACTTAGCTCTCTTGATCATGTTGCAAGTGCTTATTACCAAGTTATGAAAAAAAAAAAAAAAAAAAAACACAAGGATTTATGATTGGTAAGATACATAAGTTAATACAAAGAAAATGATATAATGTTAAGTAAGTTTATATATACATATATATTTCTACATATATATACTTATATATAAATATTCATATATATCAATAGATGAACATGCATATATTCATATATACATATATATGTATATGTGTGTGTGTATATATATATATATATATATCAATACACACGCACGCACGCTCACGCACACTCACACACACACACACACACACACACACACACACGAACACACACATATATATATACGAATATATATATATATATATACATATATATGTATATATGCATATATATATGCATATATGTATATATATGTGCGTGTGCGTGTGTGTGTGTGTGTGTGTTTATGAGTGTGTATATATATGTGTTTGTGTATGTGTGTCTGTGTGTCTGTGTGAATATGTGTGTATGTATGTTTGAATGTGTGTGTGTGAATGTGTATATATAAATATATGTATACATATATATGCATATATTTATCTCTCTATATATATGCGTGTGTATATATATATGTATACCAGTGTATAGATATGTACAATTGCGGAATTTCAAGGTGTGACTGGTAAACTATAAATGGCCAATAAGTGTATTAGTATCTATTTTTGGAAACTACGTAAGCCATTTCATCTTCTGTTTCCTTCAACAAAATAAGTGATAACATAACATGGAGTATTGGCTTTGTAGTGGAATATTTTTCAAATGCGATTTCCTGGAATTGTTTGTTTATCGAAATGGAAATGCCTATGGAGGTGAGGCGGTATTTCCCTTTTCTGTTTTATTATCACTTGTTTGAAGAAAACTAATGATGAAATAGCTTACGTAGTTTACAAAAATAGATGCTAATACACTTGTCGGTCATTTATGCTCTAAAAATCACCCTCTTTTTTACTAACAGCCTAGGGTTTTCGCCTCATTCATAAACAAACTATTTACTCTGTTTATATCGATGTTGTTGCCAGATGTACAAAAGTGGGACCCAGTAAGTGTACTGAATTTAATTACACAACTGTGTATACATACACATATACATATACATATAGGTTTGTATAAACATATATGTATATATAGACACATGCATATATATATATATATATATATATATATATATATGTATATATATATGTATATATATATATATACAGACAGACAGATAGATATAGAAAGAGAGATAAATATAATTATATATATTAATAAATACAATATGAATATATATATATAGTATATATATACAGCATACACCACACACACATACGTTTGTGTGTATACAGTATACATATATCAAAGTGGAATTTATGTCGAACAATGTTCAAGGAAAGGCCTTTTCGCCCTGTTGCTTTTTCAGGGCAGAAATATATATATATATATATATATATATATATATATATATATATATATATTTTTTTTTTTTTTTTTTTTTTTTTTTTTTTTTGGCACGCGCGCTCGCGCGTGTGTGTGTTTGTGTGTATATATTCATCTATCCATATCAGTCTATATATACGATTATCTACGTGTATATATATATATATATATATATATATATATATGTACGTATACTATAATATATATATATATATATATATATCGATATATATATGTATGTATATATACGTACACGTATATATACATATATACTTGAATGTGTGTGTGTGTGTGTACATATATATATATATAAATATATTTATATATATACATATATATATATATATATATATATATATATATATATATATATATACAGGTATATACTGCTGCGATGGTCCAGTGGTTAGAGCACTGTTTTCCGACCCTCGTGGTCCCGAGTTCAGTTCCCCGTCGTGGCGGTCGTAGAAATGCCTGCGCTCTGACTGTCGGCTCGAGCCCAAGAAAACGACATATCGCTTTGAGAAGTCAAACGCAGGTGTTGAAGGGAAGTCACCTCCGTGTTAGCGCGCCGAACCGCAGTTGATTTAGAAGGGCATCCAATCAGGCAAGAGTGACACTGCCATATAACCTCTCAATAGTGAACTGAGAGAGGCCTTTGTCCTGCAGTGGAATGAATGGCTGTTAAGAAAATAAATAAATAAATAAATGAATAATATATATATGTATATATATGTACGGATATATATATATATATATATATATATATATATATATATATGGACATACACACACACACACACACGCACGCACGCATGCATGTATGTATCTATATATATACATATATACATACATACATATACATATATATATATATATATATACATATATACATACATACATATATATATATATATATATACATATATACATACATACATATATATATATACATACATATATACATACACATACACGCATGCATATCTGAAGAGCAGCATCATTATCAATTTGTAACA
>NC_061849.1:6846949-6849449 GCF_019202785.1 Penaeus chinensis
AAATAGATAGATAGATAGATGCAGAGTGAGTGAGTGAGTGAGTCAGAGAGAGAGAAAGAGAAGGAGAGAGAGAGAGAGAAAGAGAGAAAGAGAGAGAGAGAGAACGAGAGAGAAAGAGAAGGAGGGAGAGAGAGAGAAAGAGAGAGAGAGAGAGAGAGAGAGAGAGAGAGAGAGAGAGAGAGAGAGAGAGAGATAAAGAAATAGATAGATAGATAGATAGATAAATAGATAGAGAGAGAGAGAGAGAGAGAGAGAGAGAGAGAGAGAGAGAGAGAGAGAGAGAGAGAGAGAGAGAGAGAAGAGAGAGAGAGAGAGAAAGAGAGAGAGAGAGAGGAGGAAGGAGAGAGAGAGAGAGAGAAAGAGAGAGAGAGAGACAGAGAAAGAGAGAGAGAGAGAGGTATATCGATAGACAGATAGGTAGATAGAAATAGATAGATAGGTAGATAGAAATAGATAGATAAGCAGATAGAAATAGATACATTGATAGATAGGCAGATAAAGAAAGAGAAAAACACAGACAGAGAGACACACAGACAGACTGACAGAGAGAGAGAGAGAGCTTATAGAATGAGAACTGAATAGAGTTACATAAAACGATAAATCTTTCTGTAGATCAAAACACACACACACAAAAAAAAAGGGGAATCAGACCAGACCGGGAGCTGATTTCAGTTTTCTAAAACTTCTCGAGGGCACCAAAACTTCCAGCCCACGCTCACACCCACGCTGCTGAAGGCCAGAAGCGTCGATCAAAGAGCGAGAAACACTTACGTACTCTCAGCCCCGAAGCCCATTGTATACCAAACCAATCATTTACATAATTGGCAGAGGACGATAGAAGGACTGGATCCTCTGGCAAAATTACAGCCTAGTGCTCTTAACGTTGAATACTGCTAATTCTATTAAGGCCAATAATGACGATGGTGATGATAATGATAAAGCTGTTGCTGCTGATGATGATAGCAATAATGTGAATGGTAATAAAGGGTGATGATGATGATGATAACAATGATGATGATAATGAAAATTATGATAATGATAATAATAGTAATAATGATAATAATAATTATAATAACAATAATAATAATAATAACAATAATAATAATAATAGCAATAATTACACTACTACTACTACTGATAATAATAATAATAATAACAATAACGGAAATGATAATAAAAATAGTAATGATGATGATAATAAGGATAATGATTATAATAATAATAATATCAATAATAATAATAATAATAACAGTAATATTTATTATTATTATCATTATAATGATAATTATAATAGTGATGATAATGATAATAATAATATAAATAATAATAATAATAATAACAATAATAATATTAATAATGATAATGATAATAATAATAATATTGATATTGATAATAGCAATACTAATACTAATTACAATAACAACAACCACAACAATACTACTACTACAAACAATTATGATTGTATTGTAAGTTTTACGACAATAAGGTACAGAAATTCAGGATGACAATGTCATTAACATTTATATTTATATTCAAGATAAAATTATATATATATATATACATACATATAAATACACATATATATTTGTGCCATGTATCACTTTCATCCGTAATAGGGTGCCGCCGACGGGAGCTCACCCACCCCTCGTTTCCAGCCACGAGGGTCCCTTGAGCCACCAGGCTAGTCCTCGGCCCAACTCCTCGCAGCAGATCTAGTGAATATGGCCCAGCCACATCTTTCTAGGTTGTCCCAAGGGCCTTCTTCCACTAGAGTGTTCTTGGAAGGGACATCCTGGTGGGCAGGGTCGTCCTCCAGGAAACGCACCAGGCACTTGTAAAGTTTTTGTGTCTTCCGGCGAGTGCTAATGAAGGAGTGGTCAGTCTTCTTCGCCACGTTACCCATGTCTTTGCAGCATGTCCAGTGATTCCATTATGCGCCCTCTGACTGGCGTAACCTTCATTGCCGAAGGTTGACAGTTGAGAAAAAGTGAGAAGTAAAGAAGGGCGAGGCTGAGAGTTTTCTCCAGAAAGAAAGAGAGAGAGAGAGAGAGAGAGAGAGAGAGAGAGAGAGAGAGAGAGAGAGAGAGAGAGAGAGAGAGAGAGAGAGAAAGAGAGTGAGTGAGTGAGTGAGTGAGTGAGTGAGTGAGTGAGTGAGTGAGTGAGTGAGTGAGTGAGTGAGAGAGAGAGAGAGAGAGAGAGACAGAGAGAGAGATATGCACAGGTACTATTGGATCTACGGATGCCGTGGGAGAGAACACAGCTGCACCCCACACACCCTTCTGTAAAGGGAACTATATACCCCCTCCCCCCTGACGCATGGAGGGTACGGACCGACCTGCAGAAAATAGGATTTCCTCGCCTTCCGCTAAGCTATAATCTCTGATTTCCGTGATCGGTAGGCCGACACGAGCGAACCATACCTCTAAGTACCTTCAGAGTTCACGGGCGGAGTCGGAGCTACGGGCTCGCTTGATATTTACGTTGATTCGTACAGCGAGAC
>NC_061849.1:6864449-6869449 GCF_019202785.1 Penaeus chinensis
TTACTCCGATTGTTATCATCATCATCTTTATCATCGTCCTCATCATCATGATCTTCAATATTATTAGCATCATAACAAGCATTCTTATGGTCATAATTATCATTATCATTATTATTATTACTGTTGTTGCTATTGTTAAACTATTACTTTTATTATTATCACTATAATTTTTATTGTCAATATTACCATCACTTTTACTTTTGTTATTATTATTATTGTTATTATTATTATTATCATCATGACAATACTATCATTTTATTATTATGTTATTTTTATTATTATTGTTATTATTATTATCATCATGACAATACTATCATTTTATTATTATGTTATTTTTATTATTATTGTTATTATTATTATTATTATCATTATTACTCCTACTTTCCTTATTAGTAGTAAAACTATTAATTTTATCATTATTACTATTATTATCATTATTGTCATCAATTTAAATATTATTATTACCATTATTATTATTATTATTATTATTATTACAATTATTATTATTATTATTATTATTATTATTATTATTATTATTATTATTATTATTATCCTTATTATCATTATTATTGTAGCCGGGTGTAGAGCCAGTAAACTTCAAAGTTCGTGCTCAACTGAAAATATTTTTTTTTATTCAGAAAGAGATTCGTCTGCAGTGAACAGACGTAAGATTCCAGCCCTACAGTTCTGGAAATGTGTGTTGTGTCTGGGGTTGTGAAGGTTGTATAAGAGAAGAGTGTCAGGAAAATACAGAATTTGTGTGCTGAATGTTGGATGTGTTAGAGTGTAAATGTGCGTGGATGTGTTTGCACATAAAATAAAGATAATGGAATTCCTTTCGGTTTGAGCACCTTCTGCCGTAAGCGGGAACCCAGATGTGGTAAATGTTATGATTTGTTCTAGAATATCAGCTTAATATACTTTGATTCATCTAGACTCTTTACAGCCAGCAGGTAACCAGGAATGTGCTGTCTAGGAGACTCGAGTCTGAGAAAGTTTCAAGAATCAGCCTTAGTCAGGACCAGAACTTAGAGGTGGTGTATGTCATTTGTTTTTCAGACTAGGACTAAGTGAAAGCTCTACGGCGGTACGTTGCTTTATTTAACAAATTGCCGTCACTAGGGAGTTCTACAGGTAATTTAGTCAATAGATAGATAAATATCTGTGCACCACCAATTTTGCACAATGGGAATGATGCACGTGAAATGCAGCACCAGATATACACTCTTTCTGACTTGATAATACGACAACAAAAACATTTGGAGAAAGTGCTGTGAACTCAACCTGAAATTGGTATCCCTGGGAGGGGCGTCATTTGGGAGAGGGAGGCACTTAACTCGGCCACATTAAAATATGCAGGGTTTTGAAATACATAATACGATTCGTATTTCATGTTACCGCCACCAGCTCGGCGATACTGGCAAGTCTACGTGGTATGGATGCCACTAACAACGCCGTTAACTGGCGTCCATCTACAGAGCGCAATCAACTCATAAATGCTTGGGCAATGACGATATGACGACTGCGGGTATGATCTTGGGGAAAGTCTCTGCCCGTGGCTGCCCAAACATTCTCTATGAGACTGAGATCTGGTGATTTGGGTGGATGTGGCACAACATAATCTCGCCATCACGGCACTGCTCAGGTGGGCTATTATCCTTGACGAGTTAAATTGGCTCCTAATCATGGAACACCATGGATCTCACCGATGGTAGAACCATGTCATCCAGATTTTCCACTTAGACATACATCTGCCAGGCCCGACATCCGTCTATTCCCCGACACCGCTGCGATTTCTGACATAAGGGGTTCGCATGCCTTCTAGTAGTTAAGGGTTGCCTAATTTAATAATAATGACAATAAAAATCTAAAAAGAAATGAGTCTCAGTAAGGGGACGTGACACCTAACTACAGGCCACACCCCCTCTCATATACAGTTAGATGTCAGGGGTGTTGCCACTGAGAATCAAATGGTTTTTACTCGCCCATGATGGTATTCATGCACTTGAATGCAAGCTTCTCGTCTTTCATATAGCATCTTGAATCATCGTTTTGTAAGAAATTTACTTGATCATCTTCGTATGTAGTGTACATAAGGTGCCCACTTCTGTCTTGTCTCTGGTGAATTCAGTTGATTGGTGAATCCAGTTGATTGGATCCACAACAACACGGTTGGTTTCGAAAAATCTAATCTTGATTTTTCAGATCTTAATAGTCAATCAGTGTACAAATAATTTTTGAGGTCTCCATTGCCCGTGCCTCGTATATTTCTCCCAGGAGGTACAGACCGATAAGGTGAGAGAAGATAACTAAGTAATAACTTAGTTTAGAACATAAATAGCAGCACTAGAGGTACGGATCCTCAAGCAGCGCCCATCCTATTTGAAGTGAGAGTGCACCCACTGATGGTAATGCAACATGTCACACACAAAATTCCAAATAAGACCAGGTGTCGCCTGCACACAACCACAGAAACTTACTCAACTTTGGGTAAATCCAGAAAGTGAGAGCACAGTCAAATAACACTTAGAGCGGGAGCACTGTACAAAACAGAAGTCAGAACCAAAGTGATTTCCCTTCCTTCCACATTATCAGGTGGACAATAAACTGAACATATAGTCAAATGTTATTGATTTTTACTTGCATGCAACTAATTCTAAAGCAAAATCAATAGTCACTTCAGTAAAAGGAAGACTGATTGATGTACATGGCGACTCCACCTTCACCCCTACCTTCTTCTTCTCGATCTTTCCTACACAGATGATAATTTCTCAGCGAAATTACCTCGTCAGGGACGAGGTGAGTTAAATGCGTTTCTTGGAGGACCATAATATCGGAAGCATAAGACGAGGCTAATAATCTAAGGTCATTTACTTTAGTTCTAAGACTTAGACAGTTCCATTGTATAGTGGTTAACGCGAAGATAAAGTTTTATGGAGTTTTGAAGTGCCATGTCTGCTAGTTTTTATTTTCTTTTTTTCTGGGAAGAGGGTGCGTCCTCCTCTCCCTTGCCTCCCGATAGCCTCTCCCAGGAGTTTTGGCGACACTATTCCTGTTAAGAGGAACAGACCAGAAACCAGTCCCAGCAGGGGTCGCCTGGACGGGGAGGTGAGGTCTGGGCTGTGGCTTGGATTCATCCTTCTTTTGATGCTGCTTTTTATTTTATTGTTTTATTTAATTCTCTAATCTGATCCATCAAATTCTTTACCGTTTCCTTCAATTCAGCAATTTACTTATCCTTTGCTGCCATCTCTTGACTGATACTACCTGCACTGGAGTTGTTATTTACCGTTTCAGCGTAGGAAGTATTGGATTTGCTTGTCAAGCTTTCAACTTTCCTCTTGGCTTCACGGTAACTAACTTCATGTTCCTCATGCATGCCAATGTCTCGGTTTTCTTCTTCAGACTGCTGCATTCAGCAGAGCCTGGCCTCCACAGTTAGCATACTTAAGAGTAACTTCAGTTCATGTAGTGATGATGAGGATAATGATAATGGTAATGGTAACGGTAATAGTGATGATAATGATGAAGATGAGGATGATGAAGATGAAGATGAATTTAAAAGTAAGGAAACTTACCTCATTATTAAGAAAATATATAGTTTTTCTTTGTGATATTTTAAGATGAAAAGAATATAAAATGCGTACGAAAGGTTGATATCTATTTTTAATTTCTTTTATGTCCACCGAAACAAATCATAATATTTTCATTCTCAGAAACAATTCTTAAGAGTGCAACGAAGGTTAATTAATACTTGTGATACGACATCTGGAAAATCGTTGCTAACAAGACCCTCAGCGAGTAATAAAAATGAAAGAAAAAAGGGAAAAAGAAAGAATTAAAACGAATAAGAAAAATGAAAATATATTTGAATGATAATGAAGGCAGACGGGGTGCGGGGGTGGAGGAGGAGGAAGAAAAAGAAAAAAAGGAAAAGAAAGAGAGGGCGAAAGTGGGAGAAGACGAAAATAAATGAGGAAAAGGGCAGGACGAAAGGGGAGCGTTGTTGTGCACTGACCCTGAAAACTGGAGGGCCACGTGCATACAAGCCTGGGAAGACGTGGGTGGGTTCGCGGCCTAAAAGCTCCTCTGACGAAATGGGTCTCATTAGGAGAGTGATGGAGAGATGTGATTATATGGTAAGCCAAGGTCATTACTCCGGGGTCAATATTTTTAAAATGTCGAGATTAGTGATTAAGATTTTTTTTTCTCACTCTATCTTTTGTTTAGTTTTAGAGAAGGGAAACTCTGTTTATTTCTTTTAATCTTTTCCTCACCCCGTTTATCTCTTCCCCTTACACGCACACGCACACACACACACACACACACACACACACACACACACACACACACACACACACACACACACACACACACACACACACACACACACACATATATAGGGGTGTGTGTGTGTGCGTTTGTTTTTTTGAACATGTGAAGAGGCTTATGGACGCAGACAATTATTGTCGATCTCCAGCGAGCCCGAGAGAAGGGGAGACGGCAGAGCGCTGTGCCGTGTAACAGGAAGTACGGAAGATCAGCCCCAGATAAGGGCACCCTTGGCCAGGAATTCTAGGCCCCTACGGTACCCTCTACTGCCAGAAATACATACATACAAAATGCCTCCTTTCCGTAGGAGAACATGCTTCCTTTGAGCACAATGGGCATTTCATTTCGCCCGGATTCACTGACTATGCTGCCAAAATATGTAAAGGAAGACGTTTAGCGGTGAAAGGATATGAAATTGTGTTTTCCTTTTAAATCCAATCAGGCAAGTTCAGTCCATCTGATATTTTTTTGCGATCACTGTTTTTCTTGGAATTATAGCACTGCAGTTGTTTTAATCAGGGAAACCTCAAACACATACAACGGAGATTATTATAATAAACAAATGAAAAATTTGTATGACTACTTTTCTATATATACGGAAAATGCCATTCCTATAATCAACATAGATTGTATTGACTCGGTCTATACGGAGAGGCTTCAACGAAAAA
>NC_061849.1:6894449-6904449 GCF_019202785.1 Penaeus chinensis
TAACAATGATATCAAAACCAATAGTGGTGATAATAGTAGTAATGATAATAATTTCAGTAATGGTAATAATTATCATTATAATTATAATAGTGATAGTAGCAGGGATTACAATAAAACTACTGACATTTATTATTGATGTTATTGCTATTATCAAAATAGTGTCATTATTATTGCTATTATTATTATCATTTTTACTATCATTACTATTATTCTTGTTTAATCCTTATTGTTATTGTCACTTATATTATCATTATTATAATTGATGATTATAATAATAATGATAATAGCAATCAAAATAATTAAAATATCATATATATGAATAAAAAAAAATATAATAGGAATAAGAATAAGAATGATAAAAATATAAATAATGATAATAGTAATGATTATTATCATAACAATAATAATGATAATAATAAGAATGATAATCATAAAAAAATAACGGTAGTATAACAACAATAATAACGATATCAAAAATGATAATGATACTGAAAATATTAATAGTAATAATAATAATAATTATAGCAATAGTAATAATGATAGTAATGATGATAATAATAACGATAATAATAATGATAATGATAAAAGTAATAATGATAATAATAATGATAATTATCATGATAATCCTAATAATAATAACAAAAAGGCTAATAATGATAATAATATAATAGTAGTAATGATAGTGATCATTGTTATAATAGTGATAATGACAATAATAATAATAATGGCAATGATAATAATGCTGCTGCTGCTGATAGTGATAGTAAGAAGAATAACAACTATGATGATGATAGTAAAAGTAATTATGATGATGGTAATAATAACAATAACAACAAAAGGAACATAAAGAAATAAGAGTAATAACACTCCCTTTAATGAAAAACAGCAATAATCATTAATTAACTAACGTAAATATTACCTTCCATTCTCATTAAATCAAACATAAAGGACAATTTCATTTCAGATCTTGCGTACCCGGCTGTCTTATAAGGAAACTACTCGCTTCTTTGAGGCCTTTGAAATTATGAAATGAAAATGACAATCATTTAGAAAGCACAGGGAAGCCAGGGAAGAGAAAGGCCTTTTACAAAATCCTTTCACGGAGCTGGAATTACTTCGTATTGTGACGTCAAGGATTAAAGATAATATAAAAGTTAATATATGCAACACTGCATGACCGCGGTGAAGGGTATATTGACACACTGTGGTAGGTTCTTTTGATGTTAACCACTTTTAGATCCTTCATCACTTTCTTTGGCACTGTTAGAGGTGGGTAAATAAACAATGACTCATGATTATTAATATATTTCCCACTTTCTCACAACAACCAGAAATCCGTTTTCTTCAGTGGTCACTCCCTTGTTATGAATTCAGGGAAAACGGCAAGTTGTTCTGTTCGGAGCGGAGAGTAGGGCGCAATTACGGCGACTCTTGTTTCGCTCATTCCCTTGTTGGAGTTGTGTGTCAAACTTGATATTATATCAAAACTGAAAAAAATATATTAATGCAATTCAACTGAACAATATCTGATATTTCACCAATTGCACCAGTAACAAGTCCCTGTTGACAAAGTATAAGAACTCACGAGAATACAGGTGAGCACCGTGCTCTGTGACAGGTGGGGGTGAAAAGGCGCGCTTACTTTGCGCTCTCACCGTCATCGCCTTTGTTTTACCTCAGGCGTTCGTGGAAGACAAAGGGAGATGCTTACAAAAACCGTATCAAAACTTAAATAACCCTTTCTTTTGATAAATATGATTACGTAAACCCACAGATTACGTAGAATTAGTATTATGAATTAATATTAGACCACTCCATGGACACACACACACACAAATTTTATATATATATAATATATATATATATATATATTTACATATATATATGAATGTATGTATATATACATATATATATGAATGTAGGTATGTATACATATATATGTATATATATGTATATATATGTATGTATGTATGTATGTATGTATGTATGTATGTATGTTTGTGTGTATGTATACACACACACACACACACATATACATATATATATACGTATATATGTATACATATATACATATATATATTATGTATATATATGTATATATGTATACATATATACATATATATGTATATATATGTATATATGTATATATATATATATGTGTGTGTGTGTGTGTTTACAGGGATATGCTTTCAGAGATTGCATATTGATTTTTCTTATCAAATGCGGAAATTTATATTAACGTTTATTAAAGCATTAACAATCATTTGAAACTTGATGACTTGAGTCAAACAAGTCATAAATGTTGATAATATTTATTTATGAAATACCTTCCAAACATTAAATGGTAAGATTAATCCACATTATCCATGTTTATATCTTGAAATATTAATAAACAGTAATACTGGAGACAATAATTTTATGTAATTCATTTCCCTTGAAATGTAATACGGAAGGCAATTTGTTATATAAGCTAAATTGATACGTTTTACTTTTTTATCGTTCGTTACAATTAAATTAGCTAAGGCATTCAGATTTAGTAATGCTGATTTGATTATTTGTGATCTAACAATTAAGTGTTAGTCGGTGTGCAGTTGCTAATTGGACCTTCTTTGTTGATGGGCTTCCATGGTCATCGCCCGTCTGAATGTGCCTGGTCTGAACCCATTCGCCCCGGATATATGTTCTGCCCCCTGTAGTTTTTGGTGAATTTTGTTACATACAGATGGCTCCACATGTGCTCAGCCGGCAAGGAGTCTATCAGTAGGCCCTAGGTACCGATCCTGATTTCCCCATTCCTTGAATTGGCGGGAAAATTAATACCATTGCTATCGATACTGTTATTATTGTTATTGATGTTATGATTATCAATTTGTCATTAAAATATTTTAGACAATAAAATGATACAAAAGACCCTTTTTTAAAGTGAAAGAAAAGGGGAAACAGGTGTGATAGGTAGCTTCTAATAACTGGCTATTTGGTGATTAAGAACTTGTAGAGCCATCTCTGTGTAAATACAATAATCAAACGTGTATTACAGTGGGCATGGCATGTATTCTTGCCACATGGGGCGAATGTGTAAAAAAAAACTATATATATCTTCCATGTTCATGCATTTTTCTGTCTACAAAATTATACTTTGCGATGCTCTACGCTTTGGGAGACGAGTGCATGTACTGTTACGTTTTGTTTCCTGTGTACAACCGGGTACGTTTCGCTCGGGAACTCTAGGGAACGGTGTGTTTTGTGCTGTATGCTGTCTCCGTGTCATGGTAACACACACGCACACACACACGCACGCACGCACGCACGCACGTACGCACACACACACACACACACGCACGCACGCACGCACGCACGCACGCACGCACACACACACACACACACACAATCACATTAACACACACACGCACACGCACACGCACACACGCACGCACGCACACATACGCACACACGTGCGCACACACACACACACGCACGCACACGCACGCACGCACGCACACGCAAGCACGCAAGCACACACACACACACACACACACTAAATCTGAGCACACGAAGAAAACACTGCTTCTCCAACGGGGTCAGTGTATAGTACTGAGAAACATTGATTATTAAAATCAACTAAAACGTATCTATTTTACCTAAAGCTACGATGGCCTTGTTCAGCAAAAAGTAACTGACGTAAGCAGAGCCCGAGGGAAGTGTGTCACTGGAACTTGGAAAGAAACGCTTGTTGATTTCAAAAGTCTTACATTTTTGCGCTTAATTCAGAAGTGTGTTTTACGACAGCTCACAGCCGTAACTCCTAAAAAAGACAGGGGCATGTGACAGGGGCATGTTTTAGTGAATTAGCCTTTCTCTTTTTATATATATTTTTTTTCTTTAGGAGAAACAGTTTGATGTCAAATTACAAGGTTAAGAAACCGCATTGATATTACATTTAAACAATTGTAAAGTATGTTTTTGTCGGAAGTAATATATTGATTTCCGAGACTGCAGGATAAGACAAGAGCTCGTCATGTAACCCCCCGCCTCACACATGATGAGCTGAGTATTAGATTACAGCACCAAATACGTGGAAAACGAGATGAGGCATAATGTGTATGGGAGAGGGGGGGGGGGGTAGAAAGAGGACACTAAATCATACCACACGACCCACTAAAAGGAGTGTGCAACTAGGAGCTAACTAGCTTCCATAGACATTACCTATCTACTCATACATGAGTAATGATAGCGATGTTTTACACACACTCCCCGTGGGCACTCGGTGGAAATTGATTTAGAAATTCGAAACCGAAGTCAGATACTGAGGTATATATATGAAAGATGGAATAATGCAATACCGCATTGATATAGGTGTATAACAATCTTCCCTGACCTGGCCTCGAACCTAGGTCACCCGGTTATGAGACCGGAGGGCCAGTACTAAACCAACCATACCACACGACCCACTAAAAGGAGCGTGCAACTAGGAGCTAACTAGCTTCCATAGACATCAATTTCCACCGAGTGCCCACGGGGAGTGTGTATAAAACCTCGCTATCTTTACTCATGTATGAGTAGATAGGTAATGTCTATGGAAGCTAGGACACTAAATATTGACTAAATATGTAGAGATATGTGTGTGTATGTATGTATGTGTATATCTATTTATATATATATGTGTGTGTGTGTGTGTGTGTATGTGTGTGTTTGTGTATGTGTGTGCATGTGTGTGTGTTTGTGTGTGTGTAAAAAAAAAAAAAAAAAAAAAAAAAAAAAAAACATATCCCAGGCAGCGGTTGGCAGGGCAATAAGCAAGGGCTGCGTTGAACACGTGAACAAACCAACACTGCGTTCACTAACAGGATCGCAATCAGAAAGGAGTGACGTCAGCGGGTTTCAGGTTTCCGAGGCGGAAAATAAAATGACGCTACGATGTTTCCTCCTTTTCCTTTCTCTCTTTTTTCTTTTCTTTTTTTTCTTGCTTTTTCTATGGTCACGTAGCTGGAAGACCGAGGAGAAAGGTGGGGTGTTTGAGAATCCTCTATTGTCTCGTTTATTGATTTATTCATTTTATTTAAGTATTTTACTTTTCTATTCAAGGTGTTATTCATATACTTGTTTAGTTATTTTTAACCCTTTTAATAAACATGGAGAAAAAATATTGGGCAAATAGTCCAGAGTCGGAATTAGCATTTACATTTTGGTCATATGCATGTATGCATTTACGTACATGCATCAATACATGTATTCATTCATCTGCAATGTAGAATTTTATACACATACATATATACATCATTATCATTATCATTATTATCAACATCATCATCATCACCATCGCTATTATCATTATCATTATCATCATCATTATCATCCTTATCATCATCACCATCGCTATTATCATTATCATCATCATTATCATCCTCACCATCATCACCATCGCTATTATCATTATCATCATCACATCACCGTTAATGTTATCATGACTACCATCATCAGTCTCGTCGTCATCACCATCAAATATAATCATCGAGTTCAGCGTCAACAGCGTACCAGCTGCAACATAAACATCGTGGAAAACACTTTTTGTGCAACCATTTTCACATATTCGTAATGGAAAAAGAACATCCACAAAGAACGAACAATTTCTTTCCACTTTACAAAAAAAAAATGATCATTATTTTTTTGTCTTTTTTTTCATCCCTACGCCCGCCATTGTTGCGTTAAAATATCCCTCAAATTCGTGTGAGAAATATATCTACAGAAAGTGGAAGGCGCTTTGGGGAAGACGATTAGTCGTTCAGTTGTGTGCGAATTTTCTGTCATTTTATGATTTCTTGTTCTGTTTTATTTTGACAGTAATTTACAACAGCGAAAAAAACAAAAACAAAAATGTGTATATTGTACTGGCAAGAGAAAGGATGGAAAGATGTCGATCAAAACACGAACTGACAAGAGCGATTCTTGCCAAGATACATAATATTTGTGCTTTTTTTTTTATTATTTCCCTTTGTAAGAGACCTTTCTTAGTGACATATTATTAGACGTTTTAATTATCCTAACTTTTCATCCCACAAGGTATTCGCCACTAATGACCCTAGCTATTGACGCGGCAGATAGTTTAAAATCATTACTCTGTGAGTGTCAATCCATGGCTAGCAGTTGCTGAGGCCTCAACGCTTGTTATTATACAGCATTCCACCCCGATCTCGGTTTATTAACTTCAGATACTGGGAAAGGTGTTGCCAGAGGAGACGCACCCTTGCTAATATAACTAAGTGAAAATAAATAACCTGAATTCATAAACAAGATACGATAAATTGTATGTTTTCGAAACCATATCAAGCTTATTTCAAGGGTCAGGCATGTGTGTTTACTCATCTCGATGCGAATGAAGCTCACGCAGTTTGCCTATGGCATTATGGTGTTTGCTCGCAAATAATGGTCCTTCTGCAGTGCTAATATTGCCATTATGAATTGGAACTTGGGCTGTATAGGTGTGTGTGTGTGTGTGTGTGTGTGTGTGTGTGTGTGTGTGTGTGTGTGTGTGTGTGTGTGTGTGTGTGTGTGTGTGTGTGTGTGTGATGATAGTAGTAATAATCGGCAAGTGATGTAACACATCTTAACCCAAGCAATCACTTTCAAAAGGATTTACAAGCGGAAACGTTAAACATAATGTCTTGTTGTCATGTGCGCACTGATATTACTTCCCATAATTATACAGGAAAGAGCTTTAAGGGGAGGGTTAACCAGAAGTGAATTATTTACTGCCACTTGTACACTCGAAAGTATCTATTGCACATTTTCACAAACTCTAACAGACAAACAGCAAACATAGTAAACACTATTTGTGTGAAACTTCACGACCTAAATATAGAATCTTTGCTGTTCCCGACTGCAGTGCTGCCTCCCGTGGCCAACGATGGTCTTTTCGCCATAGCCAGAAGCGTCATACCCCTTTCTGATTCATATTAAGTCCGTATTAACGGTCATTTTCTTAAACAAATATTGTGTCTTCCCACTTTTGGTGCGATTGACGCTCCACAAGTGGATTCTACATTGTTTTTCGCATGCATAATCCAAAACAGGAATTGTGTCATTTTACTTTTGTGAATTCAGTGCGATTCACATGCGGATTCCATATTGTGACGCGTACCATAATTGTGACACACGATGAGATTTGTGAGCTTGGGGACTGAGAATTTGCAACTGCACAACGAATTATTTTTTAATGAATCTAGAATATAAGAAAATTGAATACGATTTAAAGCTTGAAGCATTAAGAAATGTTAACTCAGAGCATGAACTTATCCTGTAAAAAAGAGAACGAAAAAAAGTAAGTGATATTTGCGTTCATTGTATCTTAACGTTTATATTATTTCGAATTTTGCATAAAAGCCTTTGTAACATATCTTAAGATCTATGAAATATTGTATTATAGTATTACAAAGTATTGGAAGATTCTTCCTTGTTGTATAAGCTTTCTTCGTACTTATCTTTATTTTAATAACGTGATAATAGTATACACATTATTATTCTCTGATAAACAACACCCATTTGGATTTTAGTACATTCAACGAGAAATTCTTTAATTCAATACATGAAAATACATGGCCTAAAAGAAGTTCTGAATTATCTGCTGGCGTCCTACGCTGCTTTGTGCATTAACAAGCCAGTACCATGGTTACCTAGTTGAAAATTCGGGTCGTCAGGGTTTTCTGCTTCTAACTGAAGTGGCACACCATCTGGAAGTGGCATCCTCTGTCTGACAGCGAGGTTGTGGAGAATCTCTTTTTAAAAACACCGAAAGCCCGTTCGATGCGGTTTCTGGTGGTATTAAGTGAACTATTGTAGCGTTGTTCTTGCATTCCAGCAATTGCCTTGAAATATCCCATCACTTAGAATGTTTCATTTGTTCCTGGCATCTTGATGGTATTATAGCAATAACATATGTCACACGGCTGCTACATCTGTTTACATAACACCGTGAAACCTTCTAGCAGTCAGAAATTGTCAATTGTAATATATCACAATGTGATGAGAACGTTTAGGTGAGGGGACACAGGAACAAATATCGATTGAAGCACCTAGTTAGGAAACTTTTCTTTTAAATAGATAATTGCTGCAAATGTATTCTAAAATACGTAGAATCATACGTCGGCATAGGAAAAGGAAATTAGTTGAAAAATTAGAAGAGGGATTTGACCATGAAAATTTGAATATGAAATGAAGGTTGCAAGCAGATCATAATGACCTCTGCTGTCGAGAATTTGAGGTAAATGGGGTAGAATCTGAATGAGATCACGTGTAGCCTCCGTCATCCTGAATCGCGACAGAAATCCGCTCTCTGTCACTGCCTCGGTCGAACACTTTCCTCTTCAGTAGTCAGTTCATCCTCCCCTGGCCGCTGCTTCCTCTCCTCACCATATGATAGTATTTTCAATTCAACATCACTACCAAGAATATGACTTTGCACGTATCGAACTTCAGCGCTGTCATACTCTGTTTTTCATAGGGCTAATATAAAACTCGTGTGCGCTTTTAGGGCTTGCGGAGGTCCATTTGACTTATGCCTGAACTGCACCAACATATCTTTGGAATAACTAAGATGTTGCATTCGAGAGGCATGGGGGTTACCAGATGCGGGAAATACAGGGTTGTATCGCTGAAATGTTCATCTAGTCGTACTAATGCGGGAGGTTATGGTGAAGTCATTGTTGTCATCATCACCATCACTTTCTTCTGTCCGTTTTATTTATCTGTTTGTTTATTTTTATTTATTTATTTATTTGTTTTAATCAAAAACTCTTTTACGAATCCTTACACGCCTTTTGCTAACCCAAGGTGCTGGCGGAGGGGCGGGGGCGCGCGTGGAGGGAGAGCGGGGAGGAAGAGGAGAAGCCGGCTGAGGAGAAGCGATGGAGATTCCCCGCTAAATTCCTTTGGGAAATTGTCCTGCACCGTCTGAAATGAATCCACGATGGGGTATTAGCATTATACAATATTTCTTTCTGTATCATCAATATTTTGTGTCTATACTTTGCGTCAATACGAAGAAGCATAGCAGTTTTCCTGTAGGTTCTGTTATACAGTGAAATATTTCCATCTGTGTGTGTGTGTGTGTGTGGGGGGGGGGGGGTTATGCCGTTACCATGGAAGCAAAAAAAATAAACAATAAAAAGAAATTTAATAAATGAAATAAAAAATATATAAAATCATAACAGGAAGAGGATGTGGATCCCGGAATCATCTCTGGTTTAAAGCCAGGATTAGTTTACAAGGGTAATATAAAACTCTGCTACACAAAGAAGGATAACAATAAAGAACTAGTTTTATCAATTACGTACGTGCTCCGGATTGATGTTGATTGCTGGTGTGTTATCAGTTTCCCTGACTATTGTTCTTCATCAAACACTTGCTTCCCTCTCGGAGGGCTGAAGCACAAGTTTATCAAATATACACAGGGCTCTAGAATAACTGAGTTTCTCTATACATCACGCACTTCCTGAATATTACACGGTTGTTGAACTTGAGGCAATGCGTGCTTGTCAAAGGCTTTCTGTACACGTGTTGACAGCTGGAAAATCTCGAAAGGGAATAACACGGGCAGTATTTCAGTTCAAACTGCCTTTTGATAGAACCTAGTTGGCCATATTGTATTGTATCAAATAACCAAAACAGGTCAGATTGCACTGGGTTGAGAAACAACACTGACAGACATTGTGCTTATTTCATCAGTTCGAATGTTGATGTTACAGTGCAGTTAGTTGTGTCTCGAGGTATGGCGAATATATCTTAATAATATTAGGCTTCAAGTTTAATGAATCTCACTCTGGGTTAATCTCTCCTCTCTCTCTCTCTCTCTCTCTCTCTCTCTCTCTCTCTCTCTCTCTCTCTCTCTCTCTCTCTCTCTCTCTCTCTCTCTCTCTCTCTCTCTCTCACACACACACTTACTCGTAACCCATCGTCTAGTGACAACATAGTTTTCTTGAAAATATTCTGTTCTTGTAATCCACATTGA
>NC_061849.1:6926949-6971949 GCF_019202785.1 Penaeus chinensis
GCCGACGTTTAATGTGCTTCAGAAGTCTTCCTAACATTATAGTGCCGTTAGGTTGTAATATATCGATATATCAGTGTATGCAAGTAGCCCGATATATCTAGGGGTATATAAATATATCCACAGATATGCAGATTCATTCCATTGATCAGATTCATAACAAATAATTGCACATTAAAAAGGACAATGCAACAAATATATGTTTAGTGCACAAAATAATCGTATGGAAACATAGATAGTAACATATATGTAAGCAACTCTTACAAATATTTTTCGTGTAACTGAAAAATGGTTTACAAAACAAGTATTCATATACTGTACACAATGCTTAGCACCTCTAACCACTCATATCTTTCGTCTGTAATCTTTAAGGTTGCATATAACATACATACACACACACACACACACACACACACACACACACACACACACACACACACACACACACGCACACTCACATAAACACACAGATATATATATATATATACATATACATATAAATGTATGTATGAATGTGTGTATGAGCGTGTATAATGATAATGCACACACACACACACACACACACACACACACACACACACACACACATGTGTATATATATAGTAAAGATAGAAATAATTAAATACACACCCACACACACACATATATATACATATATATGTGTGCCTGTCTGTGTATATGTATGTATACGGTTAGAAAACAACCATATACATTAATATATTGCAAAATTGAGTTGACAAACTCTCCAGTACTTGAAGGATTAACAAAACGATATTGGCCTGTTAGCTCAGTTGGTTAGAGCGCCGTGCTAATAACGCGGATGTCGAGGGTTCGATCCCCTTACGGGCCAGCGACTAATGCATTGAATGCGGTGTGCATGGAAGTTAATTAGTTGCGTGTCCATAGCTTATTACAATTGCAACTTTTTTTTACAAACGTTAATTTATATAATGTAAACAAACACACATATACATACACACACACACAATCACATATATATACGTGTGTATTGATATGTGTGTATACATATATATGTTTGTGTGTGTACACACACACACGCATACACACACACACACGCATACACACACACAGACACATATATATAGTGTGTGTGTGTATATGTAAATAGGTATATACAATACATATATATGTATATATAAACTTATATATGTGTGTTTGTATACATATATACATATATATATACGTGTACACACACAGATATATATACTTATATATACTATATATATACACACTTTATGTATAAAAGTATATTTATGTATACATATATATGTATATATGTATATTTATGTATACATATGTATGTATATATGCACATACGTTACAGACCCGATTTAGCCTCATCCGACTTGTTTTTTTTCTTTCTAAACTTAAATAAATAATTGAAAGGTACCAATTTTCCATCGGTTGAATATGTAAAAAGAGCTGCTCTAACGAAGTTCAAATCACATGACCCTCGTAACTGAAACCGTTTTTTCATACTGTCCTTTTCCACGAACTTTTTGAAGCCCCTCGTATTAGTATGTTATTTCACTGATTATAATCATCACCGTCATCATTATTATATTACAATGGTAATATATATATATATATATATATATAGAGAGAGAGAGAGAGAGAGAGAGAGGGAGAGAGAGACAGAGAGAGATTGTTAGACAGAGAGATAGACAGAGAAACAGTACTTGAAAGTTTTAATAAATATATATCGGCCTGTTAGCTCAGTTGGTTAGAGCGCCGTGCTAATAACGCGGATGTCGAGGGTTCGATCCCCTTACGGGCCAGCGGGAGATGCTTTTGCTGCAGTCTCCGGTGTGCATTCACCAGCACGCCAGTTTCTTAGTTACAGAGTGTAACTCTAATCTCTCCTTCCTTTTATATTGTTGTTGTTATTTATTATTATTATTGTCATTGTTTTTATTGTAATTATGATTGTTATTACTATTATCATTATCATTATATTATTATCGTAATTATCTATATTATCATTGATAATATCATTATCATCATTGATAATAATCATTAATAATAATGCTATTAATAAAAATAATAGTAATAATAATGATAATAATAATTATAATTGTTATTATTATCATAATTAAATCAATATGACAAATGAGAGGAATGGTCGTGGCCAGTGTCTTATGAGATTCAGAGGGGATTTTGCAGGTTGACTTCCTCGAGAGGAAGAAAACAATTGCATGTGATTATTATGAATGCGTATATATATGTGTGTATACGTATATATATATATATATATATATATATATATATATACTTATATATATTATATATATAATAACGTTTATATATAAATATATATATATATGTATAAAAGAATGTATGTATGTAAATATGTATGTATGTATGTATACACACATATAAATGTATGTATATATAAATACACACACACATATATATAAGATTATATATAGATTGATAGATTGATATAGATAGAAATAGATGATGGTGATGACGATGCTAATAGTGATAAAGTCATAATAATGATAATGATAACAACAACAACATACAAGAAAGAGGGAGAGATCAGAGTTACCAACTGTAGCGGGCAACATATAGAGAGGCCCCCCCAATCCTTTGCCCGTTGTTGTCCTGGGGGGGCTTAGGAGACGAAGAATAAGACCCAATGATGGGGAACTCCTCAACCTTGGGACTCAGCCATCGACTCAACTAATTTTGCATAGTCTTTTTTCCCACTCATACTTTTTGTTTCAGTTTCTTCACCAATCCCTTCTACTATCCCACTTCCTAAGGTGTGAGAGCCGTGTTGAAAGGATGAAAGGCTGACTTTATGTCAGTCCTGAACGGCCTGAGGGAACCATGGGCACGGTATTCCCCTGCCATACCTGGCCCTTACCCCTCAAGGGGACCCTGAGGGGTGGACTATTTTTTTTTTCCCCAACATACTCCAGGCTTATCATGGCCAATAATGAAGACATAACCCCAATCTTAGGGGCAATGAGGCTTGCCCTTTTATCAAATAGCCCCAATCCTAGCTCTCCTTTGACCACGGCTCCGAACACTGCAACAACTCCCCCATCATCAATGCATACTAGTACAGTATCAACCCTAATCAACAACCAACCCCCAGGAGACATTTCTACTCTCCCAACATGCTCAACTTCAACACCTTTACTCCCACAACCTCCTTCATCAACCACCCCATCTCCCCTTATTACTACCTTACAACCTTATTGCCCACCTCCCCGTAACACTACCCCCCTCAACACTACTCCCTCCTCCACACGTCCCCGCACTTCTACTACCCCCACCTCTACATGAATCCTAAATACTCTATTTAGCCCAGCCAAATGGGACCGAATTTTCGTGATTCCTCCCACAGCTCCCTACTCTCAAAACACCCTCCTCTTCCAACAATACCTCCAAAAACAAGTAGGCAAAGTCTCTTTCCGTAGCCGACGCGACCACTCCCGTCTCGCCACAGTAACAACTGAAAACGAAGCTAAAGCATTAACAAAACTAACTGATCTATGTGGTAATCCCATCCCTACAGAACCTCATCCAACCCTCAATACTTGCACTGGAACTGTCTCTATCTCCCCAACAGATTGCCCTATCCATGACAAAGAATGGTCAGATTGTGGAGAGGACTTACTCGCTTGTCTCACAGACTATGATGCAACATATGTACAATGCTACTCCATTCCTCCCAGAGGAAATCGTAAGAAATCCATCAACATTGCCAAAATTACTTTCCGTAGACATGACCTTCCCTTAAATGTTTACATAGGTGGGGAATCCCTACCTGTCCGACCATACCAACCTCCTCCTCGTCAGTGCCAAAATTGTTGGCATTTAGGACATCCTGCCAAACATTGCCGTTCCACAACCAGATGCCCGCTGTGTGCCCAACCTGGCCATACTCGATCAAATTGCTCTGCACAATCACGCACATGTGCAAACTGTGGTGGCCCCCATAATGTATTATATAGAAGCTGCCCCACCTACAAATTTGAGTCTGAGGTAGCAACTCTCAGATTCAGACTTGGACTCACTCTACGTGAAGCCAGACAGGAAGCACGTCGACAAGGCTTTTCTCTTACCCCCTACTCCAGTAATGTCTCTCACTCTGCCAATCCCCCTACCTCCCAAGCTCCTACACCCTCTCCTAAACCCAACCCCCCTCCATCTAACTTCCCCTCTTCTACCTCCTACCTTCCCCAGTCAAATTCTTTTGCCATCCTAAACCCAGACACTCCAATCTCTACCCAATCAAATTCTTTTGCTATCCTAAATCCAGACACCCCAATCTCTACTACAGCCCCAACACCTTCCCCTCTCCCTCCCCGCACTACCCGCAGCAGACAGAATAAACGTTCCACCCCCTCTTCCCCTACCTCACAATCACCTCCACCTTCCTTTGCTCCTATTTATCAGACACCAGACTTCTCTTCCCCCCCTCACAAGAAAACCTTTATCTCACAAAACTCCCCAACCAACTCCACTACAGAACTACATAATCGAGTCCCAAACTAATACTCATTCACCTTCAAATTCTACAACTCTCGCTCCCTCCACACTCAAAGTGACTGCCGATATCCATCCTCCTCCTACTCATATTCTCCCTACACCCAATCCTCCTACCCCATCCCAACAAAACCCATTCCCCCTGACTCCAGCCCCCCTATATTAACCCTCCCACTATCCCCTCTATCCCTTCCACTCCCTCCTGGATACACACGTGAAACCCTCATGTCACAAGTACCCTTTTCCCCAGACCCTCTACCTCCCGACACCCCTCCTGATACAACACCACCTCCCCAACCTCATTCTTTATCGCACCCTCTACCACCTTCCCCTTCAAATTCCCCAACACGCACTGCAATCTTTGCCAGTAAATCAACGAAAGTATAAATATCCTTCATTGGAACATTCGCGGTTTCCGAATGTTCCTCTTTCAGTCCCACATATTCTATTGTCATGCCCACGTCCTCCCTACATAGACATCCCAACTTATCAGACATCCTTACAGAATCTCACACTTTCTACTTTGACAACCTGTTTTCCTTCCTCAAACGCATATATATCCTTCATTTGATCTAACCCCTTTACATTACCTCATCCGACCCTAACCAATTCACTCACCAATTCCTTAACCCAGCTTTAACAACTAATCACTAACCCAACCATCCTTCACTAACATTAACTATAGTGCTATATGACCTTAGATGTCTAGCACATTTATTTTGCTTTTCACCATTAACCATTAACCATATATAGAGGCTACCTACCTTGGGAGATTCTTGGCACCGGAGCCTAAGAAACTGGCGTGCTGGTGAATGCACACCGGAGACTGCAGCAAAAGCATCTCCCGCTGGCCCGTAAGGGGATCGAACCCTCGACATCCGCGTTATTAGCACGGCGCTCTAACCAACTGAGCTAACAGGCCGATATGTACTTATTAAAGCTTCCAAGTACTGTTATAAAAATGATAAAGTAATAATAATGTTATTTATCAAAATGATAAAATAATTATGGGAACAATAATAATAATGATAATTATTATTATGATAAATAATATTATTACTTCATCATAATAATTATTATTATGATAAATAATATTATTACTTCATCATAATAATTATTATTATGATAAATAATATTATTACTTCATCATAATAATTATTATTATGATAAATAATATTATTACTTCATCATAATAATTATTATTATGATAAATAATATTATTACTTCATCATAATAATTATTATTATTAGCATTGTCATCACCATCATCAATTTTTATCTATATCTGTCTATCAATCTCTCTCTATATATACATTTAAATATATATAAATATATATATTTATATATATACTCATTTATATTTATGAGTGTGTGTGCGTGTGCGTGTGCGTGTGGATGCGCGTGTGCGTGTGCGTGTGTGTATGTGTGTGTGTGCATATACACATGCCTGCATACATTTATAGAGTATATATATATTATGCGTATATATGTGTGCATATACACACATACCAGCACACATTTATATAGTGTATATATATATATATATATATATATATATATATATATATATACTATGCGTATATATGAATATATGTGTGTATATACACACATGCCCGCACACATTTATATAGTATATATATATATATAGATATGTATATATACGATGCGTATATATGTATATATGTATATATATACATATATAGGTATGTATATATATGGATCTCTCTCTCTGTGTATATACATATATATGTATATATATAGAGAGAGAGAGAAAGAGAGAGATTTTTTGACAGTACATGAAAGATTTAATCACAAGAAGTGGGCCTGTTAGCTCAAATGGTTAGAGCGCCGTGCTAATAACGCGGATGTCGAGGGTTCGATCCCCTTACGGGCCAGCGGGAGATGCTTTTGCTGCAGTCTCTGGCACGCCAGTTTCTCCGGTGCCAAGAATCTCCCAAGGTAGTCTCTATATATGCTGCCCGCTACAGTTGGTAACTCTGATCTCTCCCTCACTTTTGTACGTTATGTTATAAATATTGCTTTTGTTATTATTAATTTAAGTTATCAAATGCAGGTAATAACTCATCGCCGCTAGTTGGAAGTCAGGTACCATTCAAGCAAATAGGATCCAACAAGATCGAGGCCAGGACAAACATTAAATTCATGGTGAAACTCGGTTGGAAAGTAAGCAAATCATTGATGCTCTCGAACAAGTTTATGGTGACAATGCCCAAAAGAAATCAACAACCTACAAATGGATAAGTCGGTTCAAAAGTGGAACGAAATTGAAGATGAGCCCCGCAGTGCCAGGCCATCAACGTCAGTTTTGAGGAAAACATTGATGCTGTTCGCGACATAATTGAAAAGGATAGATGCATAACCATTGAATCAGTAGCAGATACAATCAACATATCTGTGGGTTCTGCACACACAATTCTAATTGAGAGTTTGGGGCTAAGCAAGCTTTCCGCTCGATGTATCCCTAGGCTGTTGCGCCCAGATCAGCAGCAAACAAGGCTAGATCTTTCAATGGAAATTTTGAACAAGTGGGATGAGGACTATGAAGCTTCTCTGCAGATAATTGTGACAAGGGATCAAACATGGTTCTACCAGTACGATCCCGAGAGAAAAAACATCCAATCAGTGCAGTGGCTGCCCGGGTGTGTAAGTGGACCAGTCAAAGCAAAACCTGAGCATTCTAGAGGAAAGGTCATCGCCACTGTCTTTTGGGATGCAGAGGGGATTTTGCTGGTTGATTTCCTCGAGAGTAATAAAACCATTATACCTGATTTTTATGAATGCATTTTGAGAAACTGTCAAAAAATCAGAAAAACGCCTTGGAAAGCTGCATCAACGCGTTCTCTTCCACCACGGCAATGAACCCACTCACGGCGCTCAGCAGACAACATCTGTGCTACGTGAATTTCATGTGAAATCGTCCGACATGCACCGTAAAGACCCGATTTAGCCCCATCCGACTTTTTTGTTTCCAAACTTAAAAAAATGAACAAATAAATAAAATTGAGAGTTACCAATTTTCCATCGGTTGATGTAAAAAGAAGTGCTCTGACACGGTTCAAATCACATGACCCTCAGTTTTACTTAGACTTAAAGGTTGGTATCAACGTTTGTACAAGTGTATTGACCTTAATGGAGCATATGCTGAAAAATAAACACAAAAGTAAACTGAAACCGTTTTTTCATACTGTCCTTTTTCCACGAACTTTTTTAAGCCCCTCGTATTATTATTATTACTTATTATAATCTTCTTCATTACCATCATCATCATTATATTATTATGGTAATAATTTATTATTATTACTTTTATATGTATATTTATAGATATATTTATATATTTAAATATACATTATATATATATATATATGTGTGTGTGTGTGTATACATACATACATATATACATATATATTTATACATATATACATATAGTGTGTGTATATATATATTTATGTGTAACGCTATATATATATATATATATATATATATATATATATATAAGTATATATGTATATATATGTATATATATATACGTGTATACATATCACACACACGTATATATACACTTACATATATAGTGCATATATATATATACTACATGTATATCTGTATTTATGCGTGTAAATATATATATATACATATAATAATGAATATATGTATGTATGTACATGCACGTATGTATATAGATAGAGTGAGAGACAGACAGAGAGACTGGTAGACAGACAGACAAACAAACCGTACTTAAAAGCTTACCACATACATATCGGCCTGTTAGCTCAGTTGGTTAGAGCGCCGTGCTAATAACGCGGATGTCGAGGGTTCGATCCCCTTACGGGCCAGCGGGAGATGCTTTTGCTGCAGTCTCCGGTGTGCATTCACCAGCACGCCAGTTTCTTAGGCTCCGGTGCCAAGAATCTCCCAAGGTAGGTAGCCTCTATGTATGTTGCCTGCTACAGTTGGTAACTCTGATCTCTCCCTCTTTCTTGTATGTTGTTGTTGATGTTGTTATCATTATCATTATCATAACTTTATCATTATTAGCATCGTTATCACCATCATATATTTCTATCTATATCTATCTATCAATCTCTCTCTCATTTATATATATATATATATATATATATATATATATAATATATATATATATATATATATATGTGTGTGTGTGTGTGTGTGTATTTATATATTTATATATACATACATTTATATGTGTGTATACATACATATTTACATATATACATTCTTTTATACATATATATATTTATATATATATATACACATTATTATATATATAATATATATAAGTATATATATATATATATATATATATATATATACGTATACACACATATATATACGCATTCATAATAAGCAGATGTAATTGTTTTCCTCCTCTCGAGGAAGTCAACCTGCAAAATCCCCTCTGAATGATGATCATAGTAATAATAATCATAATAACAATAATAGTAATAATAATAATAATAATAAATAACAACAACATAAAAGGAAGAAGGAGAGATCCGAGTTACCAACAATAGCGGGCAACATATATAGAGGCTACCTACCTTAGGAGATTCTTGGCACCGGAGCATAAGAAATTGGCGTGCTATTGAATGCACACCGGAGACTGCAACAAAAGCATCTCCCGCTGGCCCGTAAGGGGATCGAACCCTCGACATCCGCGTTATTAGCACGGCGCTAACAGGCCCATTTCTTGTTATTAAATCTTTCTTGTACTGTCAACCAATTTCTCTCTCTCTCTCTCTCTCTCTCTCTCTCTCTCTCTCTCTCTCTCTATATATATATATATATATATATATATATGTATATATATGTATATATATATATATATACACAGAGAGAGAGAGATCCATATATATGCATACATATATATGTATATATATACATATATACATATATACGCATAGTATATAAACATATCTATATATATACAATATATAAATGTGTGCGGGCATGTGTATATACACACATATATACATATATACGCATAGTATATATACATACTATATAAATGTGTGCGGGCATGTGTGTATATACACACACATATAGTAGTAGGGATCCGTCAGTCTCGAGAGACTATGGATTTGCGCGCTGGACGGTGTTTCTGGTACAGCGT
Source organism: Penaeus chinensis (assembly GCF_019202785.1). Lineage (NCBI taxonomy): Eukaryota > Metazoa > Arthropoda > Malacostraca > Decapoda > Penaeidae > Penaeus > Penaeus chinensis. Next base: position 6,936,622 of record NC_061849.1, read on the forward strand.
CGGGTATGGCTGAGCAGGCCAATGCGGGAGTGGCAGTCCTTTCCGCACTGAGTACAGCTGAAGACTGATGTTGGTCTGTCCGTCTGACTATGAGCTTTCCGCTTGCTTCACTTTGCTCAGACTGCTGGGCAAGCGATTTTTCAAAGCCTGACAGGCCCTTCTGTACGCTTTGCCTCCATGCTGATCTGTCCTGGGCGACCGTTTCCCAGTTGTTCTCATCCATGTTCAGAGCGTTCAAATCACGCTTGCAGACGTCTTTGTAGCGCAGCTGGGGTCTGCTTCTGGGCCGTTTTCCTTGAATGATTTCTCCATAGAGGAGGTCCTTTGGTATCCTGCCATCATCCATTCTCACTACGTGGCCGAGCCAGCGCATGCGCCTCTGTTTCAGGAGGGTGAACATTCTGGGGATTCCGGCCCTCTCCAGGACTGCGTTGTTGGTCACCTTGTCCATCCACGTGATGTTCAGGATGCGACGGAGACAGCGCATGTGGAACGTGTTGAGCTTTTGTTCTTGGCGGGCCCCCAGGGTTCAGGACTCACTGCCGTACAGGAGAGTGCTGCCAACACAGGCTTTGTAGACATGGATCTTGGTGTGTTCAGGTAGCTTGCCGTTGGACCATACTCTTTGTCAGCCTGGCCATAGTGGTAGCTACCTTTCCAATGCGCTTGCTGAGCTCTGTGTCACTTGAGGAGTCTGAGATTGTAGAAGGTACATGAAGTCATGGACAACCTCAAGTAGGTGATCACAGATCACAATGCAGGGTGGTGAGACCAGTTCCTGTCCCATGACTTTTGTTTTTTTTTCAGATTGATGGTGAGTCCGAAGTCTTGGCAGGCCCTGCTGAAACGGGTCATGAGCTGCTGGAGGTCTTCGGCTGAGTGGGCAGTGACTGCTGCATCATCTGCAAAGAGGAAGTCACGCAGGCATTTCAACTGGACTTTGGTCTTTGAGGTTGAAGAGCTTACCATCAGACCTAGTTCGGAGATAGATGCCTTCTGTGGCAGATCCGAAGGCATGCTTCAGCAGGACAGTAAAAAAGATTCCAAATAGGGTGGGTGCAAGGACACAGCCCTGTTTTACTCCGCTTCGGATGTTAAAGTCATCTGATGTTGACCCATCAAATACAACGGTGCCGTTCATGTCATCATGAAAAGATTGAATGATGCTGAGGAGTCTGGGTGGACATCCAATCTAGGGCAGAATCTTGAAAAGGCCATCCTGGCTCACAAGGTCAAAGGCCTTTGTGAGGTCTATGAAGGCTATGAAGAGTGGTTGCCTTTGTTCCCTGCATTTCTCTTGGAGCTGCTTGATGAAGAAGACCATGTCGATGGTTGACCTCTTGGCTCGAAAACCGCACTGGGATTCTGGGTAGACTCCGCAAGAACTTGGAGCCTCTTCAGTGCCACTCGAGCAAAAAGCTTCCCAACGATGACGAGGAGAGAGATGCCACGGAAATTATCACAGTCACTCCTGTCTCCTTTGTTTTTGTAGAGAGTGATGATGTTGGCATATCTTATGTCTTGCGGCACATCACCTCTCCAGCGCAAGCAGAGGATTTCATGCAGCTCGCTAAGGAGGGTCTCTTTGCAGCACTTCAAGATCTCGGCAGGAATGCCGTCTTTCCCGGGTGCTTTGCCAGGTGCAAGTCCAGGGTTTTGTCCAGTTCCTCCAGGGTTGGTTCACTATCAAGCTCCTCCAGCACAGGAAGGCACTCCATGGCATTCATGGCCGCTTCTGTGACTGTGTTCTCCCTGGCATACAATTTGAAGTAGTGCTCTACCCAGCGCTCCATCTACTGTGTCCGGTCTTGGATTACCTCGCCCGCTGCAGACTTTAGGGGGGCAATTTTCTTCTGGGTTGGGCCCATTGCCTGTTTGATGCCGTCATACATCCCCTTGATGTTGCCTGTGTCTGCTACAGTCTGTATCTGGGAGCAGAGCTGGAGCCAGTATTCGTTGGCGCATCGTCTGGTACTCTTCTGAACTTTGCTGCAGGCAGTCCGGAGTACTTGCAAGTTCCATTTGCTAGGGCAGGCTTTGTATGCTGCCAGGGCTTTTCTCTTCTCCTCAATGACTAGTAGCATTACCCCAGAGTGAACTTCGGACCCGTCTAATGACTAACTGGTCTTCTTGCCAAAAAGTGGAGTGTTCCCATCTTTCGCCTGCGCTGGCGCCTGAAGGGCCTGGAAGAGAGCCCTCTAGTGCCTGTGCAAATTCCTCCACTTTCCCCTGGTCGCGTGTCTTGCCGGTGTCGATGCGAGGTCTGCCCTCCTTACTTGAGCGATGGACTTTCTTCGCTTGCAGTTTCACTTTGCTGCAGACCAAGGAGTGGTCGGTGTCGCAATGGGCACTCTGATAGCTGCGCGTGAGTTTGACACTGGACAAGTCTGTGCGCATGGTGAGAATCAGGTCGAGCTGGTGCCAGTGCTTGGATCTGAGATGTCTCCAGGAGACTGTGTTGGGGCTTGGTTTTGAAAAATGTGTTACTAATGCAAAGACCATGGTGTCAGCAGAATTCCAGCAGGCGTTGTCCATTTTCGTTCATCCTTCCTGTGCCGAACTGACCCAAACAGGTAGGCCAGGAGTTGTGGTCAGCACCCACTCTGGCATTGAAATCGCCAAGGATGTACAGTGACTCTTTTCCAGGGACGCTTGCAATGGCGGAGTTAAAGTCATCATAGAATTTGTCCTTAGCTTCTGCCGGGGATGTCAGAGTTGGTGCGTAAGCACAGATGAGGCTGACTAGACCCGCAGTAGTGTTGAGCTGAAGAGACGGGATACGTTCTGTGCCCTCTGTAGGTGGGATGATAGATCCAAGCAGGCTGTTCCTGACCGCGAAGCCCACGCCATGTTTCCTCAACTCATCTGCTGGTTTGCCCTACCAGAAGAATGAGAAATCTTTCTCCCTCACTGACCCTGATCCTGGGAGCCTGGTCTCTTGGAGAGCAACAATGTCCAACTGTAGTCTACTCAATTCCAAGTCGATGACTGCTGTCTTGCGGGCATCACTCACTTCTTGCAGGCCATCAGAGAAACCTGGTGTCATCGTTCTGATGTTCGATATGCCCAACTTTAGGGCAAAAGTTTTCTTCTTTTCCTCGCCTGGTGCACTTGCTGTCGATCTGCTTGTCGGTTTTCACCCTAAACCCCACGCACCCCGTGAGGTTAGCGGACCGTGGCGGGGCAGCACCTTATTGGCTGGGGGCTGACCAGCTTAAGGTGGGCGGTAGCTGCCCAGTGAGGTGCGATGGCCTCTCCCACCGTCAGAAGCAACCCCTGGCGTCTAGCTCTACGCCAATCGAGCAGGAGACTTATCACCGGTAAACTGTTGCTTCCCGTGTTGTGTCGACGCTATGAAACGAAGGCTGGAGTATCCTCTCCAGTGCGCAAAGCCTGGGTAAGCTAATATGGAGGACAAACTGTTACCAATACAGTAGGTCCTCCCTCTCCTCGTCGTTGAAAGGGTCCAATGGAAAGGCAAGGGCCAATACGTTTGGTTCCAGCGCCGTCACAGGAGTTGCCAGAACGAGGTTGAACACAACGATGAACTGCCTTAGGGACTCCGGCTCCGGATTTAACCTCGAAGCTTACTCCTGAAGCCTTTTCCATGACTGGATATAGCCGCAAGGCAGCGGAGGTTTAGAATCAGGGTTTTCCTTCCCTGACATATATACGCATAATATATATATATACTATATGAATGTGTGCGGGCATGTGTATATGTACACACACACACACGCACATGCACACGCACACACACACATATATATATAAATGAGTATATATATAAATAAATATTCATATATATTTAAATGTATATATAGAGAGAAAGAGATTGATAGACAGATATAGATAAAATTTGATGGTGATGGCGATGCTCATAATGATAATTATTATGATAAAAATAATATTATTTATCATAATGATAAGATAATTATGATAATAATAATTATATTGATAATTATTTTTATTAAAATTATGAGGATGATGGTAATAATGTTTACATTGAGGATAATATAAATAATTAAAATAATAACATTATAATGATGATGATGATAATAACAACAATGAGTAATAACAATAATAATACGGGGGGGCTCCAAAAAGTTCGTGGAAAAAGTACAGTATGAAAAAACGGCTTCAGTTTATTATCCAGCATATGTTCTATTAAGGTCAATACACTTGTGAAAAGGTTGATACCGGATTTTAAGCCCGTTTGAGTAAAACTGAGAGTCATGTGATTGGAACCATGTCAAAGCAGCTCTTTTTACAACTTCAAACGATGGAAAATTGGTACCATTCAATTATTTGTTAAAGTTTGGAAACAAAAATAAGTCGGATAGGGCTAAATCGGGTCTGTAAGGTGGATATCAAGTATTTATTTTATTATTATTATTATTATTATTATTATTATTATTATTATTATTATTATTTTTGGACAGTTACTTCAAAACGCAGTCACAATAAGCAGATATAACTTTTTTTTTTTTTTTTTTTTTTTTTTTTTTTTTTTTTTTTTTTTGCTCTCGAGGAAGTCAACCAACAACATATATGTATATATGTTTGTGTGTGTGTACGCACACACGCATGGACACACACACACACACGTATATAGTGTGTGCCTATGTGAATCTGTGTATATATACATACATATATATACATACATATGTATATATAAACTTATATATATATATATATATATATATGTCGGTGTGTTTGTATACATATATACATATATATACGTGTACACACGCACACACACAGATATATATATACTTATATATACTGTATATATATATACATATATATACACTTTATGTATATATGTATGTTTATGTATACATATGTATGTATTTAGGTATATACGTTACAGACCCGATTTAGCCCCATCCGACTTTTTTTTTTTGTTTCTAAACTTAAATAAATCATTGAAAGGTACCAATTTTCCATCGGTTGAAGATGTAAAAAGAGCTGCTCTAACGCGGTTCAAATCACATGACCCTCGTAACTGAAACCGTTTTTTCATACTGGCCTTTTCCACGTACTTTTTGAAGCCCCTCGTATTAGTATGTTATTACACTTATTATAATCATCACCGTCATCATTATTATATAATGGTAATTATTTATATTATTATTAATATTAACATTATTATAATCATCATCATAATAATAATTATCATTATTATTATTGCTCCCATAATTATTTTATCATTTTGATAAATAACATTATTATTACTTTATCATTGTTATTAGCATCGTCATTAACATCAATTATTTTAAGCAATATCTATCAATTTCTCTCTACCTATTTATATGAAAATATTTATATATATATATGTATATATATATTTATATATGTACACATTATATACATATATATATATGCATATATACATATAGTGTATATATGTACACTATTTAAATGTGTGTGTGTGTGTGTGTGTGCATGCATAAACATATATACATTAATAGTGTATATATATATTTATATAGTGTGTATATATATTTATATATACACTATATATGTATATGTATAAGTATATATATGTCCATATGTAAGTATGCATATATATATATACATATATATATATATATATATATATATATATATATACACGTGTATACACACGCACACGCAAACACACGCAAACACACTCACACACACACTACATGTATATAAGTATATTTATGTATATATATATATATACATTAACATATATATATATATATATATGTATATATATATATATATATATATATATATATATATATATGTATCTATATATATGTACGTATGTATATATATAGATACATATATATATATATAGAGAGAGAGAGAGAGAGAGAAGGAGAGGGAGAGAGAGAGAGAGACAGAGAGAGACTGGTAGAGACTGGTAGACAGAGATAGACAAAGAAACATTACTTGAAAGCTTTAATAAATACATATCGGCCTGTTAGCTCAGTTGGTTAGAGCGCCGTGCTAATAACGCGGATGTCGAGGGTTCGACCCCCTTACGGGCCAGCGGGAGATGCTTTTGCTGCAGTCTCCGGTGTGCATTCACTAGCACGCCAATTTCTTAGGCTCCGGTGCCAAGAATCTCCCAAGGTAGCGTCTATATATGTTGCCCGCTACAGTTGGTAACTCTGATCTCTCCTTCTTTCTTGTACGTTATAATATAATTATTGTTATTGTTATTACTAATTTATGTTATTAAATGCAGGTAATAACTCGGGGCCGCCAGTTGGAAGTCAGGTACCATTCATGCAATTAGGATCCACCAAGATCGAGGCCAGGACAAACTCGTGGTGAAACTCGATTGGGAGAGTAGGCAAATCACTGATGCTCTCGAACAAGTTTATGGTGACAATGCCCAGAAGAAATCAACAACCTACAAATGGATAAGTCGGTTCAAAAGTGGAACGAAACTGAAGATAAGCCCCGTAGTGGCAGGCCATCAACGTCAGTTTGTGAGGAAAACATTGGTGCTGTTCGCAACATGATTGAAAAGGATAGATGAATAACCATTGAATCAGTAGCAGATACAATCAACATATCTGTGGGTTCTGCACACACAATTTTGATGGAGAGTTTGGGGCTAAGCAAACTTTCCGCTCGATGTATCCCTGGGCTGTTGCGTCCGGATCAGCAGCAAACAAGGCTAGATCTTTCAATGGACAAGTGGGATGAAGACTCTGAAGCAAAAAACTCATTCAATACAGTGGCTGCCCGGGTGTGGAAGTGGACCAGTCAAAGCAAAACCTGCCTGAGCGTTCTAGAGGAAAGGTTGACTTGCTGGTTGACTTCCTCCAGAGTAATAAAACAATTATACCTGATTATTATGATGCGTTTTAAGAAACTGTCAAAAAATCAGAAAAACGGCGCTCAGCAGACATCTGTGCTACGTGAATTTCGATGTGAAATCGTCCGAAATGCACCGCACAGACCCGATTTATCCCCATCCGACTTTTTTGTTTCCAAAAAATAAAGGAAGAAAGATAATTGAGAGGTACCAATTTTCCATCGGTTGATGTAAAAAGAGGTGCTCTGACATGGTTCAAATCACATGACCCTCAGTTTTACTTAGACTTTAAAGCTGGTATCAACGTTTGTGGAAGTGTATTGACCTTAATGGAGCATATGCTGAAAAATAAACACAAAAATAAACTGAAGCCAGTTTTTGAAGCCCCTCGTATTATTATTGTTATTACTTATTATAATCATCATCATTACCATCATCATCATTACAATATTATGGTAATAATTTATCATTATTACTATTATATGTATATTTATAGATATATGTATATATATTTAAATATACTTACATTTATATATATGTGTACATACATACATATATACATATATACACATTTATACATATAGTGTATATATATGTGTGTGTAACGCTATTTATATATAAGTATTTATGTATATATATGAATATATATATACGTGTATACACACACACACATATATACACTTAGATATATAGTGTGTATATATATACACTACATGTATATCTGCATATATGCGTGTAAATATGTATATATACATATAATAATGCATATATGTATGTATGTACATACACGTATGTATATGGATATAGTGAGAGACAGAGAGACTACTTGAAAGCTTACCAAATACATATCGGCCTGTTAGCTCAGTTGGTTAGAGCGCCGTGCTAATAACGCGGATGTCGAGGGTTCGATCCCCTTACGGGCCAGCGGGAGATGCTTTTGCTGCAATCTCTCTCTATCTCTCTCTATATATATATATACAGAGAGAGATTCATATATATACATATATACGCTTAGTATATATACATATCTATATATACACTATATACATTTGTGCGGGCATTTGTGTATATGCACACATATATACGCATAATATATACTAAATAAATGTGTGCGGGCATGTGTATATGCACACACACACACACAAGCGCGCACACGCACACGCACACGCACACACACACATAAATATAAATGAGTATATACATAAATATATATATATTCATATATATTTAAATGTATATATAGAGAGAGATTTATAGACAGATATAGATAAAAAATGATGATGGTGATGACGATGCTAATAATAATAATTATTATGATAAAGTAATAATATTATTTATCATAACGATAGGGTAATTATGATAACAATAATAATAATATTGATAATTATTATTATTAAAATTATGAGGATGATGGTAATAATGATGACATTGAGGATAATATAAATAATTACCATAATAATATTATAATGATGATGGTGATGATGATAATAACAACAATGAGTAATAACAATAATAATACGATGGGGCTTCAAAAAGTTCGTGGAAAAAGGACTATGAAAAAACGGCTTCAGTTTATTTTCCAGCATATGTTCCATTAAGGTCAATACACTTGTGAAAATGTTGATACCGGATTTTAAGCCCGTCTGAGTAAAACTGAGAGTCATGTGATTGGAACCATGTCAAAGCAGCTCTTTTTACAACTTCAAACGATGGAAAATTGGTACCTTTCTATTAGTGTTTAAAGTTTGGAAACAAATATAAGTCGGATAGGACTAGATCGGGTCTGTAAGGTGGATATCGAGTATTTATTTTATTTAATTATTATTATTTTTTTGACAGTTACTTCAAAACGCAGTCATAATAAGCAGATATAACTATTTTTTTGCTCTCGAGGAAGTCAACCAACAACATATGTGTATATATGTTTGTGTGTGTGTACATACACACACACACACGCATGCACATATATATATATAGAGAGAGAGAGAGTGTGCATGTATATGTAAATATGTGTATATATACATACATATATATACATATATATGTATATATAAACATATATATATATGTGTGTGTGTGCGTGTGTGTTTGTATACATATATACATATATATACGTGTATACACACACACACAGATATATATACTGTATATATATACATATATATACACTTTATGTATATATGTATATTTATGTATACATATGTATGTATATAGGTATATACGTTACAGACCCGATTTAGCCCCATCCGACTTGTTTTTTGTTTCTAAACTTAAATAAATCATTGAAAGGTACCAATTTTCCATCGGCTGAAGATATAAAAAGAGCTGCTCTAACGCGGTTCAAATCACATGACCCTTTTTCATACTGGCCTTTTCCACGTACTTTTTGAAGCCCCTCGTATTAGTATGTTATTACACTTATTATGATCATCACCATCATCATTATTATATTATAATGGTGATTGTTTATATCATTATTAATATTCACATTATCATCATCATCATCATAATAATATTTTTTTTATTATTATTGTTCCCATAATTATTTTATCATTTTGATAAATAACATTATTAATACTTTATCATTATTATTAGCATCGTCATTAACATAATTTATTTTTAGCAATGTCTATAAATTTATCTCTACCTATATATGTATGAAAATATTTATATATAGATATATATATATATATATATATATATATATGTATATATATTTATATATGTACACATTATATATACATATATATATATGTATATGCATATATATATAGTGTATATAAGTACACTATATAAATGTGTGTGTGTGTGTGTGTGTGAGTGCATCCATAAACATATATACGATAATATTGTATATATATATTTATATAGTGTATATATATTTATATTGTATATATATATATATTTATATAGTGTATATATATTGATATATATCCACTATATATATAAGTATATATATATATATTTATATATGTAAGTATGCACATATATATATATATATATATATATATACATATAACCGTGTATACACACACAAACACACTATATGTATATAAGTATATTTATGTATATATACATAAACATATATATATATATATGTATCTATATATATGTACGTATGTATATATATGGATATATATATATATAGAGAGAGAGAAGTAGAGAGAGATTGGTAGATAGAGAGATAGACAGAGAAACAGTACTTGAAAGCTTTAATAAACACATATCGGCCTGTTAGCTCAGTTGGTTAGAGCGCCGTGCTAATAACGCGGATGTCGAGGGTTCGATCCCCTTACGGGCCAGCGGGAGATGCTTTTGCTGCAGTCTCCGGTGTGCATTCCCCAGCACGCCAGTTTCTTGCCAAGAATCTCCCAAGGTAGCCTCTATATATGTTGCCCGCTACAGTTGGTAACTCTGATATCTCCCTCTTTCTTGTCGTTATGTTATAATTATTGTTATTGTTATTACTAATTTATGTTATTAAATGCAGGTAATAACTCATCACCGCCAGTTGGAAGTCAAGTACCATTCAAGCAATTAGGATCCACCAAAATCGAGGCCAGGACAAACATTAAATTCATGGTGAAACTCGGTTAGGATAGTAGGTATATCATCAAATCAAGTTTATGGTGACAATGCCCAATATAAATCAACAACTTACAAATTGATAAGTCGGTTCTAAAGTGGAACGAAATTGAAGATGAGCCCCACAGTGGCAGGCCATCAACGTCAGTTGTGTGTATATATATGTGTGTGTGGTGTGTATACACGTATTCATATATATTCATATATGCTTATATATAAATAGCGTTACGCACACACATATATATACACTATATGTATAAATGAGTATATATGTATATATGTATGTATGTACACACATATATAAATGTAAGTATATTTAAATATATATACATATATCTATAAATGTACATATAATAGTAATAATAATAAATTATAACCATAATAATGTAATGATGATGATGGTAATGATGATGATTATTACCACCTGTAGCGGGCAACATATATAGAGGCTACCTACCTTGGGAGATTCTTGGCACCGGAGCCTAAGAAATTGGCGTGCTGGTGAATGCACACCGGAGACTGCAGCAAAAGCATCTCCCGCTGGCCCTTAAGGGGATCGAACCCTCGACATCCGCGTTATTAGCACGGCGCTCTAACCAACTGAGCTAACAGGCCCATATCTTGTGAGTAAATCTTTCATGTACTGTTTGTCTGTCAACCAATCTCTCTCTCTATATATATATATGCACATATATATAGAGAGAGAGATCCATATATATGCATACATATATGTATATATATATATACATATCTCCTTCAAAACAGCTCTTTTTATAACTTCATACGATGGAAAATTGGTACCTTTCAATTATTTTTTAAAGTTTGGATAGGGCTAAATTGGGTCTGTAAGGTGGATATCGAGTATTTATTTTATTAATATTATTATTTTTTTGACAGTTACTTCAAAATGCAGTCATAATAAGCAGACATAACTTTTCTTGCTCTCGAGGAAGTCAACCAACATCATATATATATATATATATATATATATATATATATGTGTGTGTGTGTCTGTATATAATGGTTAATGGTTAATGGTTAAAAGCAATAAATGTGATAGACATCTAAGGTCATATAGCACTATAGTTAATGTTTGTGAAGGATGGTTGGGTTAGTGATTAGTTGTTAAAGCTGGGTTAAGGAATTGGTGAGTTAATGGGTTAGGGTCAGATGAGGTAATGTAAAGGGTTAGATCAAGTGAAGGATATATATGCGTTTGAGGAAGGAAAACAGGTTGTGAAATCAGAAAGTGTGAGATTCTGTAAGGATGTCTGATAAGTTGGGATGTCTATGTAGGGAGGACGTGGGCATGACAATAGAATATGTGGGACTGAAAGAGGAACATTCGGAAACCGCGAATGTTTCAATGAAGGATAGTTATACTTTCGTTGATTTACTGGCAAAGATTGCAGTGCGTGTTGGAGAATTTGAAGGGGAAGGTGCTAGAGGGTGTGATAAAGAATGAGGTTGGGGAGGTGGTGATGTATCAGGAGGGGTGTCGGGAGATAGAGGTTCTGGGGAAGAGGGTACTTGTGACATGAGGGTTTCACATGTGTATCCAGGAGGGAGTGGAAGGGATAGAGGGGATAGTGGGAGGGTTAATATAGGTGGGGCTGGAGTCAGGGGGAATGGGTTTTGTTGGGATGGGGTAGGAGGATTGGGTGTAGGGAGAATATGAGTAGGAGGAGGATGGATATCGGCAGTCACTTTGAGTGTGGAGGGAGCGAGAGGTGTAGAATTTGAAGGTGGATGAGTATTAGTTTGGGACTCGATTATGTAGTTCTGGATATCTTCAAGAGTTTCTGTAGTGGAATTGGTTGGGGAGTTTTGTGAGATAAAGGTTTTCTTGTGAGGGGGGGAAGAGAAGTCTGGTGTCTGAATAGGGGCAAAGGAAGGTGGAGGTGATTGTGAGGTAGGGGAAGAGGGGGTGGAACGTTTATTCTTTCTGCTGCGGGTAGTGCGGGGAGGGAGAGGGGAAGGTGTTGGGGCTGTAGTAGAGATTGGGGTGTCTGGATTTAGGATAGCAAAAGAATTTGATTGGGTAGAGATTGGAGTGTCTGGGTTTAGGATGGCAAAAAAAATTGACTGGGGAAGGTAGGAGGTAGAAGAGGGGAAGTTAGATGGAGGGGGGTTGGGTTTAGGAGAGGGTGTAGGAGTTTGGGAGGTAGGGGGATTGGCAGAGTGAGCGACATTACTGGAGTAGGGGGTAAGAGAAAAGCCTTGTCGACGTGCTTCCTGTCTGGCTTCACGTCGAGTGAGTCCAAGTCTGAATCTGAGAGTTGCTACCTCAGACTCAAATTTGTAGGTGGGGCAGCCTCTATAAAATACATTATGGGGGCCGCCACAGTTTGCACATGTGCGTGATTGTGCAGAGCAATTTGATCGAGTATGGCCAGGTTGGGCACATAGCGGGCATCTGGCTGTGGAACGGCAATGTCTGGCAGGATGGGATGGTTGATGAAGAAGGTTGTGGGAGTAAAGGTGTTGAAGTTGAGCATGTTGGGAGAGTAGAAATGTCTCCTGGGTGTTGGTTGTTGATTAGGGTTGATACTGTACTAGTATGTATTGATGATGGGGGAGTTGTTGCAGTGTTAGGAGCCGTGGTCAAAGGAGAGCTAGGATTGGGGCTATTTGATAAAGGGGCAAGCCTTATTGCCCCTAAGATTGGGGTTATGTCTTCATTATTGGCCATGATAAGCCTGGAGTATGTTGGGGAAAAAAAATTGTCCACCCCACAGGGTCACCTTGAGGGGTAAGGGCCAGGTATGGCAGGGGAATACCGTGCCCATGGTTCCCTCAGGCCGTTCAGGACTGACATAAAGTCAGCCTTTCATCCTTTCAGCACGGCTCTCACACCTTAGGAGGTGGATAGTAGAAGGGATTGGTGAAGAAACTGAAATGAAAAGTATGAGTGGGAAAAAAGACTATGCAAAATTAGTTGAGTCGATGGTTGAGTCCCAAGGTTGAGGAGTTCCCCATCATTGGGTCTCAGTCTTCGTCTCCTAAGCGTCTCCTATATTTATATATACATATACCCCAAAAGGATTGGGGGGTATATGTATATATAAATATATATATATATGTATGTTATGTATATATATATATATATATATATATATATATATATATATATGTACGTATGTATGATATGGATATATATACACACATATATATATATATATATATATATATATATATATATATATAAAGAGAGAGAGTGTAATTAGTAGACAGACAGAGAAACAGTACTTGAAAGATTTAAGAAATATATATTAAAATTATATCGGCCTGTTAGCTCAGTTGGTTAGAGCGCCGTGCTAATAACGCGGATGTCGAGGGTTCGATCCCCTTACGGGCCAGCGAGAGATGCTTTTGTTGCAGTCTCCGGTGTGCATTCACTAGCACGCCAATTTCTTAGGCTCCGGTGCCAAGAATCTTCCAAGGTAGGTAGCCTCTATATATGTTGCCCGCTATTGTTGGTAACTCGGATCCCTTTCTCTGTCTTGTATGTTGTTGTTATTATTATAATTTTTATTATTACTATTATTGTTGCTGTTATTTTTATTATCAATATTACTATTACTATTATTGCTGCTGTTATTACTATTATCATTATTAGTAGTAGTATTGTTGTTATGTATCAATCATGTGCATCTGTGGCCAGGGGTCCCGCACTGTTCCCTTCCGTTTATGCTAGTGTGAAATATCCCTTCATGTACAGATCTATTTGAGATGTGGTGTAGTGGCACGCCATTCTCGCCCTTAGACCCACACCTCATTTTCATCCCTTAATTGCTGCCGACGTTAACGCCCGTACGGATCTTCGCCTGATCTAACATGTAATGTCATTTTGTGCTACTGAGGACCTTGTAGGAATCTGATATCCTATGACCTTACTATAAACCGACACATGTTCTTGCTTGCAACGCGTCTGCAACAAACTGCGTGGATCAGCGACGAGCCAGCTATCAGCCCCCAGCTTGTTTGGCTATCCCCCTGTCGTCGCGGTGGTTCGCGCCAGCTGAGGTGAGCGTGCCGGGGGGTCGCAGGAAGGCAGACAGCAGGTAGCGACGACCGGAGCTCTTCCAGGTTCTGCTCCACGCAGCTTTCGTCCTGGCGCGGATTCTTTTTGCTATGGCGGCGCTATCTCCAAAAACCGCACCACATCGCCACCACTGTCAGGTTATGTATAGTGCCGCTTCGTGACCCTACTGTGCTCACCTGTGGAGTTTGAGAACATTTATCTGTGTGCCCCAGTGATTGTGCCGTATAGTGACCGCTGCTGCTTGTTGTGAATTTTAATGTGATGTTTTACATTTCTTGTTAGTATTTTACATTTCTTGTTCGTATTTTTCATTTCTTGTTCGTATTTTACATTTCTTGTTCGTATTTTACATTTATTGTTCGCATTTTACATTTATTGTTCGCGTTTTATGTTTCTTGTTAATGTTTTGTATTTATGATATAATCGGGATCCACTACCTACGATTATTCGTTTCCTTAACTCCATCCTTCATCTGGCAGAATTACACACATAAAGTAAGATATGGGGTTTAAGAGTACAAATAATAGAGTAATTGAAACCCAAGATGATGATTGTCTAAGCAAGCAAGATAATTCGGACAAACGCCCGTATTGCTCGCTGTATTGGGGCTGATCCGCGATGCCTTGTCGCTCATGCCACAAACGCTACTACGTTTCACTTGCAACACATCTGTAGCCATTCGCTACAGTGGTAGCGTTGGGGGAGGGGGGGGGGGGCTTTGCATTAGAAATACTTAGGGGCAAGTTCCAGTGTGGATCTCCTTATTGTTCATACGAAGTAGATATCGATTAAAAACACATGAAAATTCTACTATATAAAACCAAGGAAAATGATACAGAAAAACAAAAAGGGCCCTGTAGTTAAATTTAAACTGCCTTGAACAAATAAACGCAATTACAAAATAAAGTGCTAAGCTAAAGTCTTACGTTAACTGCTGCAAAAAAAAAAATGGGTCGTAGATGGTCCTTAGGCAAAAGGCCTTTAACTAATAAAAAAAAAAAAAAAAAAAAAAAAAAAAGTTTCTAAAACACTGAAGGTGCATCTCAAAGGAAAGTAAACAAAAAAAAAAAAACAAAAAAAAAATGCAAAAGCAAAGAGTAAGCAAAAGCACACTGAGGGGACAGTGATGAAAAAATAAAATAAAGTAAAACCATTGTAATAAGATAGCAAGGCATCACTAATTGTATCTTTCTTATAGAAACAGAGTCACGTCCAGCTTCTAGTAAAATTTGAAAACAATATCAGGCTCTCAGGCAACTTTTCTTTGTGTAGTTGTGGATATGGTATCCGGTGTTCTCGGGTCAAAAGGAGGGGCAATAATACACACTGACTGCTATAGACTGTATTTGGCGGTAAACTAAACCATATATATACACTCTGTGACGTCAACAGTCATGTAAAATAATATTGTTAAATAAAACCAGATTGCAATTTAAAAATACCAGGAAGGATGTCATAACAGAAACAAAGAGAAAAAAACATACAAATAAGATAAAATAAAAATAATTTAGGTGACTATTAATACATTTGAAAAGATACTTGCACTCCATGATGAGTCAGCGAGCAAGCTAAACAACTTATGATAAAAAGTTAAAAGAGAAATAGCTTAAAACAGTGAATAAGAACTCAATAAAATAATCCATAAGAACTGGTAAAAGACAACACAGTATAAACGAAAGGATACATAAAGAAACAAAGAAAACGACTATCAGGCAGACTAAAACAAAAGCCAAAAAAAGAAAAGAAAAAAAAAGACAGCCAAAACACACAGAAAAAAGACAACACAGACATAAAACCGCGCACGACCGACGACGCGACTTCGAGCGATAAATCCGCGGGAGACATTGTAGGAAGCTCGCGGGAAGGGTTGCAGAGTGAGAGGTTCCTTACATTGTTATTATTATTATTGTTATTAGTATTATTATTATCATCATTATTATATTATTATGGTAATTATCTATATTATTATTATTATCGTTATTATCCTCATCATCCTATTAATAATCTCTCTCTCTCTCTCTCTCTCTCTCTCGATATATGTATATTAATATATATATACATTCATATATGTTTATGTATGTATATATATGTATATATGTGGATACACACACACACGCCTACACACATATAGATATATAAAGTATATATGTATATATATAAATAAATAAATATATATAAACATTATATGTATGTATATATATGTGTGTGTGTGTGTACATATATGTATGTATGTATGTTTATGGATATATATATATTTATTTATAATGAGAGAGAGATTGGTACAGACAGACAGACAGAGAAACAGTACTTGAAAGATTTATTGAAAGGATATCGGCCTGTTAGCTCAGTTGGTTAGAGCGCCGTGCTAATAACGCGGATGTCGAGGGTTCGATCCCCTTACGGGCCAGCGGGAGATGCTTTTGCTGCAGTCTCCGGTGTGCATTCACCAGCACGCCAGTTTCTTAGGCTCCGGTGCCAAGAATCTCCAAAGGTAGGTAGCCTCAATATATGTTGCCCACTATAGTTGGTAACTCTTATCTCTCCCTTTTTAATGTATGTTGTTTTTGTTGTTGTTGTTATTGTTGTTTTGTTGTCAAAGCAAAATCTGAGCGTTCTAGAGGAAAGGTCATGACCACTGTCTTCTGGGATGCGGAGGGCATTTTGCCGATTGACTTCCTCGAGAGCAAGAGAACA
Organism: Penaeus chinensis; assembly: GCF_019202785.1. Taxonomy (NCBI): domain Eukaryota; kingdom Metazoa; phylum Arthropoda; class Malacostraca; order Decapoda; family Penaeidae; genus Penaeus; species Penaeus chinensis. Next base: position 6,953,748 of record NC_061849.1, read on the forward strand.
TTTGCATCTGCTAATTATGAGTGCATTTTGAAAAAAAACAAAAAAAAAACTGTCAAAAAAATTTGAAAAACGCCCTGGAAAACTGCATCAACGCATTCTCTTCCACCACGACAATGCACCTGTTCGCGGCGCTCGGCAGACAACAGCTGTGCTACGTGAATTTCGCTGTGAAATCGTCCGACATTCACCGTACAGACCCGATTCAGCCCCATCCGACTTTTTTGTTTCCAAACTTTAAAAAATAATTGTAAGGAACTAAATTTCCATTGGTTGTAGATGTAAAAAGAGCTGCTTTGTTATCATAATTATATTATTATTATGATAAATTATATTATTATTACTTTATCCTTATTATTATTAGCATCTCTCTCTCTACTGTATATATATACATCTATATATATGTATATAAATATTTATATGTATATATATATGTGTGTGTGTGTGTACATACCAAATATAAACCTTTATACATATAGTATGTATGTATATATTTATATATATACACGCTATTGTATGTTTAAGTATATATATACATAAGTATATATATATATATATATATACGTGAATACATGTATATATATATATATATATGTGTGTGTGAATACATATATATATATATGTATATGTATACACGTATATATATGTATATATACATTATAAGTATATATGTATTTATGTGTATATATAATTATGTATGTATGTATTTATATGTACGAATGTATGTATATGGATATTATGTATGTATATATATATATATATAAAGAGAGAGAGAGAGGGGGATTTGTAGAAAATCAGACAGACAGAGAAACAGTACTAGAAAGATTTATATAATAGTTATTGGCCTGTTAGCTCAGTTGGTTAGAGCGCCGTGCTAATAAGCGGATGTCGATTCACCAGTAAGCATTCACCAGCACGCCAGTTACTTAGCCTCCGGTGCCAAGAATCTCCCAAGGTAGCCTCTATTTATGTTGCCCGCTACAGTTGGTAACTCTGATCTCTCCCTCTTTCTTGAACGTTATGTTATAATTATTGTTATTGTTATAACTAATTTTTGTTATGTACATCTGCATATATGCGTGTAAATATGTATATATACACATATAATAATGCATATATGTATGTACAATACATGCACGTATGTATATGGATATAGTGAGAGACAGACAGACAGACAGAGAAACAGTACTTGAAACTTTACCACATACATATCGGCCTGTTAGCTCAGTTGGTTAGAGCGCCGTGCTAATAACGCGGATGTCGAGGGTTCGATCCCCTTACGGGCCAGCGGGAGATGCTTTTGATGCAGTCTCCGGTGTGCATTCCCCAGCACGCCAGTTTCTTGCCAAGAATCTCCCAAGGTAGCCTCTATATATGTTGCCCGCTATAGTTGGTAACTCTGATCTCTCCCTCTTTCTTGTACGTTATGTTATAATTATTGTTATTGTTATTACTAATTTATGTTATTAAATGCAGGTAATAACTCGGAGCCGCCAGTTGGAAGTCAAGTACCATTCAAGCAATTAGGATCCACCAAAATCGAGGCCAGGACAAACATTAAATTCATGGTGAAACTCGGTTGGGAGAGTAGGCAAATCACTGATGCTCTGGAACAAGTTTATTGTGACAATGCCCCAAAGAAATCAACAACCTACAAATGGATAAGTCGGTTCAAAAGTGGAACGAAATTGAAGATGAGCCCCGCAGTGGCAGGCCATCAACGTCAGTTTGTGAGGAAAACATTGATGCCGTTCGCGACATGATTGAAAAGGATAGATGAATAACCATGGAATCAGTAGCAGATACAATCAACATATCTGTGGACTCTGCACACACAATTCTAATGGAGAGTTTGGGGCTAAGCAAGTTTTCCGCTCGATGTATCCCAAGGCTGTTGCGCCCAGATCAGCAGCAAACAAGACCTTTCAATGAAAATTTTGAACAAGTGGGATGAGGACTATGAAGCTTTTCTGCAGAGAATTGTGACAGGGGATCAAACATGGCTCTACCAGTACGATCCCGAGAGAAAAATTCAATCAATGCCGTAGCTGCCCGGGTGTGGAAATGGTTCAAATCACATAACCCTCAGTTTAACTTAATGGCTGGGATCAACGTTTGTACAAGTGTATTGACCTTAATGGAGCATATGCTGAAAAATAAACACAAAAATAAACTGAAACCGTTTTTTTCATACTGTACAAACTTTTTAAAGTCCTCTCGTATTATTATTGTTATTACTTGTTATAATCATCATTGCCATCATCATCACTATATTATTATGGTAAAAAAATATTATTATTACTATTATATGCATATTTATATATATGTATATATATTTAAATATACTTACATTTATATATATGTGTGTGTATATACATTCATACATACATATATACATATATATATACATTTATGCATATGGTGTGTATATATATATATATATATTTATTTATGTGTAACGCTATTTATATATAAATATATATGTATACATGTATATATATATATATATATATATATATATATATATATACATATACACGTGTATATACACCACACACACTCATATATATACACATACATATATAGTGTATATATACACACTACATGTATATCTGCTTATATAAATATGTATATATACACATAAAATAATGCATAAATGTATGTATGTACATGCACTTATTTATATGGATATCGTAAGAGACAGACAGACAGAGAGACTGGTAGACAGACAGACAGAAAGACAGAGAAACAGTACTTAAAAGCTTACCACATACATATGGGCCTGTTTGCTCAGTTGGTTAGAGCGCCGTGCTAATAACGCGGATGTCGAGGGTTCGATCCCCTTACGGGCCAGCGGGAGATGCTTTTGCTGCAGTCTCCGGTGCGCTCTAACCAACTGAGCTAACAGGCCCATTTCTTGTGATTAAATCTTTCTTGTACTGTCAACCAATCTCTCTCTCTCTCTCTCTCTCTCTCTCTCTATATATATATATATATATATATACAGAGAGAGATCCATATATATGCATACATATATATGTATATATATACACATATATACATATATACGCATAGTATATGAACATATCTATATATATATACAATATATAAATGTGTGCGGGCATGTGTATATACACACATATATACATATATACGTATAGTATATATACATACTATATAAATGTGTGCGGGCATGTGTGTATATACACACACATATAGTAGTAGGGATCCGTCAGTCTCGAGAGACTATGGATTTGCGCGCTGGACGGTGTTTCTGGTACAGCGTCGGGTATGGCTGAGCAGGCCAATGCGGGAGTGGCAGTCCTTTCCGCACTGAGTACAGCTGAAGACTGATGTTGGTCTGTCCGTCTGACTATGAGCTTTCCGCTTGCTTCACTTTGCTCAGACTGCTGGGCAAGCGATTTTTCAAAGCCTGACAGGCCCATCTGTACGCTTTGCCTCCATGCTGATCTGTCCAGGGCGACCGTTTCCCAGTTGTTCCCATCCATGTTCAGAGCCTTCAAATCACGCTTGCAGACGTCTTTGTAGCGCAGCTGGGGTCTGCTTCTGGGCCGTTTTCCTTGAATGATTTCTCCATAGAGGAGGTCCTTTGGGTTCCTGCCATCATCCATTCTCACTACGTGGCCGAGCCAGCGCATGCGCCTCTGTTTCAGGAGGGTGAACATGCTGGGGATTCCGGCCCTCTCCAGGACTGCGTTGTTGGTCACCTTGTCCATCCACGTGATGTGGAACGCATGTGGAACGTGTTGAGCTTTTGTTCTTGGCGGGCCCCCAGGGTCCAGGACTCACTGCCGTACAGGAGAGTGCTGCCAACACAGGCTTTGTAGACATTGATCTTGGTGTGTTCAGGTAGCTTGCCGTTGGACCATACTCTTTGTCAGCCTGGCCATGGTGGTAGCTGCCTTTCCAATGCGCTTGCTGAGCTCTGTGTCACGTGAGAAGGAGTCTGAGATTGTAGAAGGTACATTACGTCATGGACAACCTCTAGTATGTGATCACAGATCACAATGCAGGGTGGTGAGACCAGTTCCTGTCCCATGACTTGTGTTTTTTTTTCAGATTGATGATGAGTCCGAAGTCTTGGCAGACCCTGCTGAAACGGGTCATGAGCTGCTGGAGGTCTTCGGCTGAGTGGGCAGTGACTGCTGCATCATCTGCAAAGAGGAAGTCACACAGGCATTTCAGCTGGACTTTGGTCTTTGAGGTTGAAGAGCTTACCATCAGACCTAGTTCGGAGATAGATGCCTTCTGTGGCAGATCCGAAGGCATGCTTCAGCAGGACAGTAAAAAAGATTCCAAATAGGGTGGGTGCAAAGACACGGCCCTGTTTTACTCCGCTTCGGATGTTAAAGGCATCTGATGTTGACCCATCATATACAACGGTGCCCTTCATGTCATCATGAAAAGATTGAATGATGCTGAGGAGTCTGGGTGGACATCTAATCTTGGGCAGAATCTTGAAAAGGCCATCCTGGCTCACAAGGTCAAAGGCCTTTGTGAGGTCTATGAAGGCTATGAAGAGTGGTTGCCTTTGTTCCCTGCATTTCTCTTGGAGCTGCCTGATGAAGAAGACCATGTCGATGGTTGAACTCTTGGCTCGAAAACCGCACTTGGATTCTGGGTAGACTCCGCAAGAACTTGGAGCCTCTTCAGTGCGACTTGAGCAAAAAGCTTCCCAACGATGACGAGGAGAGAGATGCCACGGAAATTATCACAGTCACTCCTGTCTCCTTTGTTTTTGTAGAGAGTGATGATGTTGGCATATCTCATCTCTTGCGGCACATCACCTCTCCAGCGCAAGCAGAGGATTTCATGCAGCTCGCTGAGGATGGTCTCTTTGCAGCACTTCAAGATCTCGGCAGGAATGCCGTCTTTCCCGGGTGCTTTGCCAGGTGCAAGTCCAGGGTTTTGTCCAGTTCCTCCAGGGTTGGTTCACTATCAAGCTCCTCCAGCACAGGAAGGCACTCCATGGCATTCATGGCCGCTTCTGTGACTGTGTTCTCCCTGGCATACAATTTGAAGTAGTGCTCTACCCAGCGCTCCATCTACTGTGTCCGGTCTTGGATTACCTCGCCCGCTGCAGACTTTAGGGGGGCAATTTTCTTCTGGGTTGGGCCCATTGCCTGTTTGATGCCGTCATACATCCCCTTGATGTTGCCTGTGTCTGCTACAGTCTGTATCTGGGAGCAGAGCTAGAACCAGTATTCGTTGGCGCATCGTCTGGCACTCTTTTGAACTTTGCTGCGGGCAGTCCGGAGTACTTGCAAGTTCCATTTGCTAGGGCAGGCTTTGTATGCTGCCAGGGCTTTTCTCTTCTCCTCAATGACTAGTAGCATTACCCCAGAGTGAACTTCGAACCAGTCTAATGACTAACTGGTCTTCTTGCCAAAAGTGGAGTGTTCCCATCTTTCGCCTGTGCTGGCGCCTGAAGGGCCTGGAAGAGAGCCCTTTAGTGCCTGTGCAAATTCCTTCACTTTCCCCTGGTCGCGTGTCTTGCCGGTGTCGATGCGAGGTCTGCCCTCCTTACTTGAGCAATGGACTTTCTTCGCTCGCAGTTTCACTTTGCTGCAGACCAAGGAGTGGTCGGTGTCGCAATGGGCACTCTGATAGCTGCGGGTGAGTTTGACACTGGACAAGTCTGTGCGCCTGGTGAGAATCAGGTCGAGCTGGTGCCAGTGCTTGGATCTGGGATGTCTCCAGGAGACTCTGTGTTGGAGTTTTGAAAAATGTGTTACTAATGCAAAGACCATGGTGTCAGCAGAATTCCAGCTGGCATTATCCATTTTCGTTCGTCCTTCCTGTGCTGAACTGACCCAAACAGGTAGGCCAGGAGTTGTGGTCAGCACCTTCTCTGGCATTGAAATCGCCAAGGATGTACAGTGACTCTTTTCCAGGGACGCTTGCGATGGCGGAGTTAAAGTCATCGTAGAATTTGTCCTTAGCTTCTGCCGAGGATGTCAGAGTTGGTGCGTAAGCACAGATGAGGCTGACTAGACCCGCAGTAGTGTTGAGCTGAAGAGACTGGATACGTTCTGTGCCCTCTGTAGGTGGGATGATAGATCTCAGCAGGCTGTTCCTGACCGCCAAGCCCACGCCATGTTTCCTCAACTCATCTGCTGGTTTGCCCTACCAGAAGAAAGAGAAATCTTTCTCCCTCACTGACTCTGATCCTGGGAGCCTGGTCTCTTGGAGAGCAACAATGTCCAACTGTAGTCTACTCAATTCCAAGTCGATGACTGCTGTCTTGCGGGCATCACTCACTTCTTGCAGGTCATCAGAGAAACCTGGTGTCATCGTTCTGATGTTCCATGTGCCCAACTTTAGGGCAAAAGTTTTCTTCTTTTCCTTGCCTGGTGCACTTGCTGTCGATCCGCTTGTCGGTTTTCACCCTAAACCCCACGCACCTCGTGAGGTTAGCGGACCGTGGCGGGGCAGCACCTTATTGGCTGGGGGCTGCCCAGCTTAAGGCGGGCGGTAGCTGCCCAGTGAGGTGCGATGGCCTCTCCCACCGTCAGAAGCAACCCCTGGCGTCTAGCTCTACGCCAATCAAGCAGGAGACTTATCACCGGTAAACTGTTGCTTCCCGTGTTGTGTCGACGCTGTGAAACGAAGGCTGGAGTATCCTCTCCAGTACGCAAAGCCTGGGTAAGCTAATATGGAGGACAAACTGTTACCAATACAGTAGGTCCCCCCTCTCCTCGTCGCTGAAAGGGTCCAATGGAAAGGCAAGGGCCAATACGTTTGGTTCCAGCGCCGTCGCAGGAGTTGCCAGAACGAGGTTGAACACAACGATGAACTGCCTTAGGGACTCCGGCTCCGGATTTAACCTCGAAGTTTACTCCTGAAGCCTTTTCCATGACTGGATATAGCCGCAAGGCAGCGGAGGTTTAGAATTAGGGTTTTCCTTCCCTGACATATATACGCATAATATATATATACTATATGAATGTGTGCGGGCATGTGTATATGTACACACACACACACACACACGCACATGCACACGCACACACACACATAAATATAAATGAGTATATATATAAATATATATTCATATATATTTAAATGTATATATATAGAGAGAAAGAGATTGATAAACAGATATATATAAAAATTGATGATGGTGATGACGATTCTCATAATGATAATTATTATGATAAAAATAATATTATTTATCATAATGATAAGATAATTATGATAATAATAATAATATTGATAATTATGTTTATTAAAATTATGAAGATGATGGTAATAATGATTACATTGAGGATAATATAAATAATTACCATAATAATATTATAATGATGATGATGATGATAATAACAACAATGAGTAATAATAATAATACAGGGGGGCTTCAAAAAGTTCGTGGAAAAAGTACAGTATGAAAAAACGGCTTCATATTATTATCCAGCATATGTTCCATTAAGGTCAATACACTTGTGAAAAGGTTGATACCGGATTTTAAGCCCGTCTGAGTAAAACTGAGAGTCATGTGATTGGAACCATTTCAAAGCAGCTCTTTTTACAACTTCAAACGATGGAAAATTGGTACCTTTCTATTAGTGTTTAAAGTTTGGAAACAAATATAAGTCGGATAGGACTAAATCGGGTCTGTAAGGTGGATATCGAGTATTTATTTTATTTAATTATTATTATTTTTTTGACAGTTACTTCAAAACGCAGTCATAATAAGCAGATATAACTATTTTTTTGCTCTCGAGGAAGTCAACCAACAACATATGTGTATATATGTTTGTGTGTGTGTACATACACACACACACACGCATGCACATATATTTATAGAGAGAGAGAGAGAGTGTGTGCATGTATATGTAAATATGTGTATATATACATACATATATATACATATATATGTATATATAAACATATATATGTATATATAAACATATATATATATATATATATATGTGTGTGTGTGTGTGCGTGTGTGTTTGTATACATATATACATATATATACGTGTATACACACACACACAGATATATATATATACTGTATATATATACATATATATACACTTTATGTATATATGTATATTTATGTATACATATGTATGTATATAGGTATATACGTTACAGACCCGATTTAGCCCCATCCGACTTGTTTTTTGTTTCTAAACTTAAATAAATCATTGAAAGGTACCAATTTTCCATCGGCTGAAGATATAAAAAGAGCTGCTCTAACGCGGTTCAAATCACATGACCCTTTTTCATACTGTCCTTTTATACGTACTTTTTGAAGCCCCTCGTATTAGTATGTTATTACACTTATTATGATCATCACCATCATCATTATTATATTATAATAGTGATTGTTTATATAATTATTAATATTCACATTATTATCATCATCATCATCATAATAATTAACCTTATTATTGTTGTTCCCATAATTATTTTATAATTTTGATAAATAACATTATTATTACTTTATCATTATTATTAGCATCGTCATTAACATAATTTATTTTTAGCAATATCTATCAATTTCTCTCTACCTATATATATGAAAATATTGATATATATGTATATATATTTATATATGTACACATTATATATACATATATATATATGTATATGCATATATATATAGTGTATATAAGTACACTATATAAATGTGTGTGTGTGTGTGCATGCAAAAACATATATACATTAATATTGTATATATATATATTTATATAGTGTATATATATATTTATATTGTATATATATATTTATATAGTGTATATATATTTATATATATACACTATATATAAGTATATATATATGTATATATGTAAGTATGCACATATATATATATATATATATATATATATACAAATACACGTGTATACACACGCACACACACACTATATGTATATAAGTATATTTATGTATATATCCATAAACATATATATATATATATATATATATATATATATATACCGTATATTTATAAATATGTATGTATCTATATATATGTACGTATGTATATATGGATATATATATATAGAGAGAGAAAGAGAGAGAGAGAGAGATTGGTAGATAGAGAGATAGACAAAGAAACAGTACTTGAAAGCTTTAATAAATACATATCGGCCTGTTAGCTCAGTTGGTTAGAGCGCCGTGCTAATAACGCGGATGTCGAGGGTTCGATCCCCTTACGGGCCAGCGGGAGATGCTTTTGCTGCAGTCTCCGGTGTGCATTCCCCAGCACGCCAGTTTCTTGCCAAGAATCTCCCAAGGTAGCCTCTATATATGTTGCCCGCTACAGTTGGTAACTCTGATCTCTCCCTCTTTCTTGTACGTTGTTATAATTATTGTTATTGTTATTACTAATTTATGTTATTAAATGCAGGTAATAACTCATCACCGCCAGTTGGAAGTCAAGTAGCATTCAAGCAATTAGGATCTAACAAAATCGAGGCCAGGACAAACATTAAATTCATGGTGAAACTTGGTTAGGATAGTAGGCAAATCATCAAATCAAGGTTATGGTCACAATGCCCAATATAAATCAACAACTTACAAATTGATAAGTCGGTTCTAAAGTGGAACGAAATTGAAGATGAGCCCCGCAGTGGCAGGCCATCAACGTCAGTTTGTGAGGAAAACATTGATGCTGTTCGCGACATGGCTGAGAAGGATAGATGAATAACCATTGAATCAGTAGCAGATACCATCAACATACCTGTGGGTTCTGCACACACAATTCTGATGGAGAGTTTGGGGCTAAGCAAGCATTCTGCTCGATGTATCCCAAGGCTGTTGCGCCCAGATCAGCAGCAAACAAGGCTAGATCTTTCAATAGAAATTTTGAACAAATGGGATGAGGACTCTGCAGAGAATTGTGACAGGGGATCAAACATTGCTCTGCCAGTAAGACCCCGAGAGAAAAAATTCAATCAGTGCAGTGGCTGCCCGGGTGTGGAAGTGGACCAGTCAAAGCAAAACCTGAGCATTCTAGAGGAAAGGTCATGGCCACTGTCTTTTGGGATGCAGAGGGGATTTTGCTGGTTGACTTCCTCGAGAGTAATAAAAAAATTATACCTGATTATTATGAATGCGTTTTGAGAAAATGTCAAAAAATCAGAAAAACGCCTTGGAAAGCTGCATCAACGCGTTCTCTTCCACCACGGCAATGAACCCACTCACGGCGCTCAGCAGACATCTGTGCTACGTGAATTTCGATGTGAAATCGTCCGACATGCACCGTAAAGACCCGATTTAGCCCCATCCGACTTTTTTGTTTCCAAACTTAAAAAATAAATAAATAAATCAAATTGAGAGGTACCAATTTTCCATCGGTTTATGTAAAAAGAGGTATCAACGTTTGTACAAGTGTATTGACCTTAATGGAGCATAAGCTGAAAAATAAACACAAAAATAAACTGAACCCGTTTTTTCATCCTGTCCTTTTTCCACGAACTTGTTGAAGCCCCTCGTATTATTATTGTTATTACTTATTATAATTATCATCATTACCATCATCATCATTATATTATTATGGTAATAATTTATTATAATTACTACTATATGTATATTTATAGATATATGTATATATATTTAAATACAATTACATTTATATATGTATATGCGTGTGTATACATACATACATATATATATACATTTATACATATAGTGTGTATATATATATTTGTGTAACGCTATTTATATATAAGTATATATGTATATATACGTATATATATACGTGTATACACACCACACACACACACATATATACTTACATATATAGTGTATATATACACTACATGTATATCTGCATATATGCGTGTAAATATGTATATATACACATATAATAATTCAATAATGTATGTATGTACATCCATGTATGTATGTGGATATAGTGAGAAACAGACAGACTGGTAGACAGACAGACAGACAGAAAAACAGTACTTAAAAGCTTACCATATACATATCGGCCTGTTAGCTCAGTTGGTTAGAGCGCCGTGCTAATAACGCGGATGTCGAGGGTTCGATCCCCTTACGGGCCAGCGGGAGATGCTTTTGCTGCAGTCTCCGGTATGCATTCACCAGCACGCCCGTTTCTTATGCTCCGGTGCCAAGAATCTCCCAAGGTAGCCTCTATATATGTTGCCCGCTACAGTTGGTAACTCTGATCTCTCCCTCTTTCTTGTATGTTGTTGTTGATGCTGTTATCATTATCATTATTATAACTTTATCATTATTAGCATCACCATCACAATCATCTATTTCTTTCTAAATCTATCTATCAATCTCTCTCTATATATATACACTTACATATATGTGTGTGTGTATTTATATATTTATATATACATACATTTATATGTGTATACATACATACATACATATATACATTCTTTTATACATATAGATATATTTATATATACACATTATTATATATATGGTAATAATGATAACATTGAGGATAATATAAATAATTACCATAATAATATCATAATAATGGTGATGATAATGATAATAACAATAAATAATAACAATAATAATACGAGGGGGCTTCAAAAAGTTCGTGGAAAAAGGACAGTATGAAAAAACGGCTTCAGTTTATTATCCAGCATATGTTCCATTAAGGTCAATACACTTATGAAAATGTTGATACCAGATTTTAAGCCCGTCTGAGTAAAACTGAGTCATGTGATTTAAACCATGTCAAAGCAGCTCTTTTTACAACTTCAAACGATGGAAAATTGGTACCTTTCTATTAGTGTTTAAAGTTTTGAAACAAATATAAGTCGGATAGGACTAAATCGGGTCTGTAAGGTGGATATCGAGTATTTATTTTATTTAATTATTAATATTTTTTTGACAGTTACTTCAAAACGCAGTCATAATAAGCAGATATAACTATTTTTTTGCTCTCGAGGAAGTCAACCAACAACATATGTGTATATATGTTTGTGTGTGTGTACATACACAAACACACACGCATGCACATATATATATAGAGAGAGAGAGAGTGTGCATGTATATGTAAATATGTGTATATATACATACATATATACACATATATATGTATATATAAACATATATATATATATATATATATGTGTGTGTGTGTGTGCGTGTGTGTTTGTATACATATATACATATATATACGTGTATACACACACACACAGATATATATATACTGTATATATATACATATATATACACTTTATGTATATATGTATATTTATGTATACATATGTATGTATATAGGTATATACGTTACAGACCCGATTTAGCCCCATCCGACTTGTTTTTTGTTTCTAAACTTAAAATAAATCAAAGAAAGGTACCAATTTTCCATCGGCTGAAGATATAAAAAGAGCTGCTCTAACGCGGTTCAAATCACATGACCCTTTTTCATACTGTCCTTTTATACGTACTTTTTGAAGCCCCTCGTATTAGTATGTTATTACACTTATTATGATCATCACCATCATCATTATTATATTATAATAGTGATTGTTTATATAATTATTAATATTCAAATTATTATCATCATCATCATCATAATAATTAACCTTATTATTGTTGTTCCCATAATTATTTTATCATTTTGATAAATAACATTATTATTACTTTATCATTATTATTAGCATCGTCATTAACATAATTTATTTTTAGCAATATCTATCAATTTCTCTCTACCTATATATATGAAAATATTTATATATATGTATATATATTTATATATGTACACATTATATATACATATATATATATGTATGTGCATATATATATAGTGTATATAAGTACACTATATAAATGTGTGTGTGTGTGTGTGCATGCAAAAACATATATACATTAATATTGTATATATATATATTTATATAGTGTATATATATATTTATATTGTATATATATATTTATATAGTGTATATATATTTATATATATACACTATATATAAGTATATATATATGTATATATGTAAGTATGCACATATATATATATATATATATATATATATATACAAATACACGTGTATACACACGCACACACACACTATATGTATATAAGTATATTTATGTATATATCCGTAAACATATATATATATATATATATATATATATATATATATATACCGTATATTTATAAATATGTATGTATCTATATATATGTACGTATGTATATATGGATATATATATATATATATAGAGAGAGAAAGAGAGAGAGAGAGAGATTGGTAGATAGAGAGATAGACAAAGAAACAGTACTTGAAAGCTTTAATAAATACATATCGGCCTGTTAGCTCAGTTGGTTAGAGCGCCGTGCTAATAACGCGGATGTCGAGGGTTCGATCCCCTTACGGGCCAGCGGGAGATGCTTTTGCTGCAGTCTCCGGTGTGCATTCCCCAGCACGCCAGTTTCTTGCCAAGAATCTCCCAAGGTAGCCTCTATATATGTTGCCCGCTACAGTTGGTAACTCTGATCTCTCCCTCTTTCTTGTACGTTGTTATAATTATTGTTATTGTTATTACTAATTTATGTTATTAAATGCAGGTAATAACTCATCACCGCCAGTTGGAAGTCAAGTAGCATTCAAGCAATTAGGATCTAACAAAATCGAGGCCAGGACAAACATTAAATTCATGGTGAAACTCGGTTAGGATAGTAGGCAAATCATCGAATCAAGGTTATGGTCACAATGCCCAATATAAATCAACAACTTACAAATTGATAAGTCGGTTCTAAAGTGGAACGAAATTGAAGATGAGCCCCGCAGTGGCAGGCCATCAACGTCAGTTTGTGAGGAAAACATTGATGCTGTTCGCGACATGGCTGAGAAGGATAGATGAATAACCATTGAATCAGTAGCAGATACCATCAACATACCTGTGGGTTCTGCACACACAATTCTGATGGAGAGTGTGGGGCTAAGCAAGCATTCTGCTCGATGTATCCCAAGGCTGTTGCGCCCATATCAGCAGCAAACAAGGCTAGATCTTTCAATAGAAATTTTGAACAAATGGGATGAGGACTCTGCAGAGAATTGTGAAAGGGGATCAAACATTGCTCTGCCAGTAAGACCCCGAGAGAAAAAATTCAATCAGTGCAGTGGCTGCCCGGGTGTGGAAGTGGACCAGTCAAAGCAAAACCTGAGCATTCTAGAGGAAAGGTCATGGCCACTGTCTTTTGGGATGCAGAGGGGATTTTGCTGGTTGACTTCCTCGAGAGTAATAAAAAAATTATACCTGATTATTATGAATGCGTTTTGAGAAACTGTCAAAAAATCAGAAAAACGCCTTGGAAAGCTGCAACAACGCGTTCTCTTCCACCACGGCAATGAACCCACTCACGGCGCTCAGCAGACATCTGTGCTACGTGAATTTCGATGTGAAATCGTCCGACATGCACCGTAAAGACCCGATTTAGCCCCATCCGACTTTTTTGTTTCCAAACTTAAAAAATAAATAAATAAATCAAATTGAGAGGTACCAATTTTCCATCGGTTTATGTAAAAAGAGGTATCAACGTTTGTACAAGTGTATTGACCTTAATGGAGCATAAGCTGAAAAATAAACACAAAAATAAACTGAACCCGTTTTTTCATCCTGTCCTTTTTCCACGAACTTGTTGAAGCCCCTCGTATTATTATTGTTATTACTTATTATAATTATCATCATTACCATCATCATCATTATATTATTATGGTAATAATTTATTATAATTACTACTATATGTATATTTATAGATATATGTATATATATTTAAATACACTTACATTTATATATGTATATGCGTGTGTATACATACATACATATATATATACATTTATACATATAGTGTGTATATATATATTTGTGTAACGCTATTTATATATAAGTATATATGTATATATACGTATATATATACGTGTATACACACCACACACACACACATATATACTTACATATATAGTGTATATATACACTACATGTATATCTGCATATATGCGTGTAAATATGTATATATACACATATAATAATTCAATAATGTATGTATGTACATCCATGTATGTATGTGGATATAGTGAGAAACAGACAGACTGGTAGACAGACAGACAGACAGAAAAACAGTACTTAAAAGCTTACCATATACATATCGGCCTGTTAGCTCAGTTAGTTAGAGCGCCGTGCTAATAACGCGGATGTCGAGGGTTCGATCCCCTTACGGGCCAGCGGGAGATGCTTTTGCTGCAGTCTCCGGTATGCATTCACCAGCACGCCCGTTTCTTATGCTCCTGTGCCAAGAATCTCCCAAGGTAGCCTCTATATATGTTGCCCGCTACAGTTGGTAACTCTGATCTCTCCCTCTTTCTTGTATGTTGTTGTTGTTGATGTTATTATTATCATTATTATAACTTTATCATTATTAGCATCGTTATCACCATCATCTATTTCTATCTATATCTACCTATCAATCTCTCTATATATACACTTATATATATATATATATATGTGTGTGTGTGTGTGTATTTATATATTTATGTATGTATACATACATACATACATATTTACATATATACATTCTTTTATACAGATATATATTTATATATATACACATTATTATATATAATATATATACGTATATATATATATATATATATATATATACACGTATACACACATATATATACGCATTCATAATAAGCATATGCAATTGTTTTCTTGCTCTCGAGGAAGTCAACCTGAAAAATCCCCTCTGCATCCCATGAGACAGTGGCCACTGTGTCATATTGATATGCTTATGATAACAATAATAACAATTATTATTATTATTATTATTAATGATGATGATAATGATATTATCAATGATAATATAGATAATTACCATAATAATATAATGATAATGATAATAGTAATAACAATCATAATAACAATAATAATAATAATAATAATAAATAATAACAACAACATAAAAGGAAGGAGAGAGTAGAGGTACCAACTGTAGCGGGCAACATTTATAGAGGCTACCTACCTTGGGAGATTCTTGGCACCGGAGCCTAAGAAACTGGCGTGCTGGTGAATGCACACCGAAGACTGCAACAAAAGCATTTCCCGCTGGCCCGTAAGGGGATCGAACCCTCGACATCCGCGTTATTAGCACGGCGCTCTAACCAACTGAGCTAACAGGCCCATATCTTGTGAGTAAATCTTTCATGTACTGTTTGTCTGTCAACCAATCTCTCTCTCTATATATATACACATATACATAGAGAGAGAGATCCATATATATACATACATATATGTATATATATACATATCTCCTTCAAAGCAGCTCTTTTTATAACTTCATACGATGGAAAATTAGTACCTTTCAATTATTTTTTAAAGTTTGGAAATAAAAATAATTCGGATAGGGCTAAATCGGGTCTGTAAGGTGGATATCGAGTATTTATTTTATTAATATTATTATTTTTTTTTTTTTTTGACAGTTACTTCAAAATGCAGTCATAATAAGCAGATATAACTTTTCTTGCTCTCGAGGAAGTCAACCAACAACATATATATATATATATATGTATATATAAATATATATATATATGTATGTTATATATATATATATACGTATGTATGATATGGATATATATACACACACACATATATATATATATATATATATATATATATATATACAGAGAGAGTGAAATTAGTAGACAGACAGAGAAACAGTACTTGAAAGATTTAAGAAAAATATATTAAAATTATATCGGCCTGTTAGCTCAGTTGGTTAGAGCGTCGTGCTAATAACGCGGATGTCGAGGGTTTGATCCCCTTACGGGCCAGCGGGAGATGCTTTTGTTGCAGTCTCCGGTGTGCATTCACTAGCACGCCAATCTCTTAGGCTCCGGTGCCAAGAATCTCCTAAGGTAGGTAGCCTCTATATATGTTGCCCGCTATTGTTGGTAACTCGGATCTCTTTCTCTTTCTTGTATGTTGTTGTTATTATTATAATTTTTATTATTACTATTTTTGTTGCTGTTATTTTTATTATCAATATTACTATTACTATTATTGCTGCTGTTATTACTATTATCATTAGTAGTAGTAGTATTGTTGTTATGTATCAATCATGTGCATCTGTGGCCAGGGGTCCCGCACTATTCCCTTCCGTTTATGCTAGTGTGAAATATCCCTTCATGTACAGATCTATTTGAGATGTGGTGTAGTGGCACGCCATTCTCGCCCTTAGACCCACACCTCATTTTCATCCCTTGTTTGCTGCCGACGTTAACGCCCGTACGGATCTTCGCCTGATCTAACATGTAATGTCATTTTGTGCTGCTGAGGACCTTGTAGGGATCTGATATCCTATGACCATTACTATAGACCGACACATGTTGCTTGCAACGCGTCTGCAATAAACTGCGTGGATCAGCGACGAGCCAGCTATCAGCCCCTAGCTTGTTTGGCTATCCACCTGTCATCGCGGTGGTTCGCGCCAGCTGAGGTGAGCGTGCCGAGGGGTCGCAGGAGGGCAGACAGCAGGTAGCGACGACCGGAGCTCTTCCAGGTTCTGCTCTACGCAGCTTTGGTCCTGGCGCGGATTCTTTTTGCTCGGGCGGCGCTATCTTCAAAAACCGCACCACATCGCCACCACTGTCAGGTTATGTATAGTGCCGCTTCGTGACCCTACTGTGCTCACCTGTGGAGTTTGAGAACATTTATCTGTGTGCCCCAGTGATTGTGCCGTATAGTGACCGCTGCTGCTTGTTATGAATTTTAATGTGATGTTTTACATTTCTTGTTAGTATTTTACATTTCTTGTTCGTATTTTACATTTCTTGTTCGTATTTTACATTTCTTGTTCGTATTTTACATTTATTGTTCGCATTTTACATTTATTGTTCGCGTTTTATGTTTCTTGTTAATGTTTTGTATTTATGATATAATCGGGATCCACTACCTACGATTATTCGTTTCCTGAACTCCATCCTTCATCTGGCAGAATTACACACATAAAGTAAGATATGGGGTTTAAGAGTACAAATAATAGAGTAATTGAAACCCAAGATGATGATTGTCTAAGCAAGCAAGATAATTCGGACAAACGCCCGTATTGCTCGCTGTATTGGGGCTGATCCGCGATGCCTTGTCGCTCATGCCACAAACGCTACCACGTTTCACTTGCAACACATCTGTAGCCATTCGCTACAGTGGTAGCGTTGGGGGAGGGGGGGGGGGGGCTTTGCATTAG
>NC_061849.1:7011949-7016949 GCF_019202785.1 Penaeus chinensis
TCTGTTTTTATTATAGTTGCTATTACCATTATTACCACTATTACTAATTACTGATACTATTAGTAGTAGTAGTACTAGTATTATCATTATCATTATTATCATCATTAATACTATTACTATTATTATCATTATTACCATAATGACTATCATTATCATAATTATTACCACCATCATTCTCATTATTCTGTTCTTTATCATTATCATTATCTTTATTATTATCATTGTTATCCTCATCATTATTATTATTATTATCATTATTATCATCATTATTATTATCATTATTATCATTATTATTATCATTATTATCACTATCATTTTAATCATCATTTTTATCATCATTACCACTATCACTGTTAATAATATGATCATTATAATCATTGTATCATCGTTATTATTGTTATCATCACCAACATCATTACTACCATAACTGTCATTGCTATTGATTACTGTTGCTTTTGTTATTGATATTGTTGCTTATATTGCAATAATTATTGGCATAATCAACACATGATTATCATTGTTAATAATTTAATACAAGGCATATACAGATTTCTTTTTTTTTTTCATTGCATTGTAGTTTATTCCGTTTCCACTTGTACAAGTATGTGTTTATGTCTGTGTCTGTGTTTGCGTCTGTGTCTGTGTCCGTGTTTGTGTCCGTTTGTGTTTGTGCTTCTGTTTGTGTCTGTGCCTGTGTCTGTATCTGTGTATGTGCCTGTGTCTGTCTGTGTTTCTGTCTGTGTATGTGCCTGTGTCTGTGTCTGTGTCTATGTATGTGTCTGTGTTTGTGTCTGTGTATGAGTCTGTGTCTGTGTCTTTGTATATGTCTGTCTATGTGTCTGTGCATGTGCCTGTGTCTGTGCTTGTGCTTGTATACATGGATGTGCATTGACGTGCGTTATAAGTTCGAATGGAATGAGAGATCTGAATGTGACAGTTAATTTGCACCCAGCAGCAAAATGGAGGTTTGTGTGTGTCTTTCTGCCTCGTGTAATGCGGATTCGGAGTCTATATTTCGTTCCATTGCATATGGATGAACAATAAAAAAATAAAAAAAAAAGTTAGAATTTTCTTTTTACTTATTGTTTTCGAGATTTCAGATACAAGGTTAGATGAAAAAAAATGAATAAAAAAGCTAGACATTATTTTTAGGAAAAGAATATATACCAAATATTTTTTTTTTCTTTTAAGATTATATATCAAATTAAAAAGACTATACAAACTAAGATCAGAATTCAACAAACAGCACAGAACCAAACAAGCACATTTTAGGCCTCGGCGCAAAAACACTCATCGAAGTCATTCCTTCGACACAGCCTCAAACAACAACATCGTCATAGGTCGGTATCATAAGCTTCTCTCTCTATGATTTTTCCCTCTTCGAACTTGCCAATATCGGCAGATTAATGGTAAGACAACACCACACTCTTTCTCTTTGATGTTCCTTGTGAGAACAGAGAAGGGGAAAGGAAGGGGAGAAGAAAAGGTACGTAAGAGAAGAGGAAAGAATGTTGTTGGTTTTTTAAAAAGTTCGTTTGGGAGATGGGGGAGGAGAGCTGCGAGGAAACGGGTGATTGAGAGAGAGGAATCGCAAAAGAGAGAGAGGGTGGAGAGCAAAACAAAAGTGAGGGGGAGAGAAAGGGTAAGATAGAGATAAAGGGAAAGAAAGCTTGGGGAACGGTACGTAAAGAGAATGAGATAGGATGGAAGGGAAGAGCAAACGAAAGAGAGAAGAAGAAAGAGGGCAAAGAGAAAGAAAATAGAGAAAGTTGGAACTAGCGAGAGGGAAGCCCAAATTAGACCGCTAAATACACAGTTGTAAATAGAGGAAGAGAAAGCGGTAAACAGGGAGAGAGAAATACACAAAGAAAGGGAGGAAAAGAACTGACACGCATCGTTAAAGAAAAGTTTTCTTCAAAAGGTCCCGCCCCGGCCCTCGTATCTCCTTCGTTTGTTTTCCTCGAAGATCAGCCCACACAATACTTGGGTACGCTGCAGATTCACTTTTGTCCTGTGTTGGGCCCTGTTGTGTTTACACGTGTACGAAGGGGGGCGAGAGGGACAAAATAAAGAGAAAAAAAAAAGGGAAAACGAAATAAAAAGAAAAAGAAAAAGTAAACTTTTATTGTGCAAGAACCTTTGATATCAAGCAATGGAACAAAATGGGAAGGATATTGTACCTATCACTGAATACATGTCTAGAAATGCATCTTTACATCCTCTTCACAAGGGGAACTACAAACATTTTGCATCGAAAAATAGGAAAAAAGGTTGGAAAAAGTGCTCACAATTTTAGCCTTTTTCGCGAAAAACAACTGCCATGCAAAGAAACGAGAAACGAGCAAAACAAATAGAAACAGAGCAAGGGACCGAAAACTGTGATGAACTTGATTAGTCTGTGAATAACCGTGCATGTGGAGAATTTTTTTTTTTTTTTTTCGTTTTTTCTCACAAAAGAACAGGTGGTGAAATTGTTTTATTGTTTTTTTGATGTATGGCGACATGATGTAGATAAATAGATAAATAGATGATAAGTAAATACATAGCAGGTAAATAGAACGTTTTCTGTCTGCCTCTCTATATCTATCTATCTATCTATCTATCTATCTGTCTGTCTACCTATCTATCTAGCTATTTATCTACCTACTTACATATAAATATATATATATACATATATATTTACACACACACACACACACACACACACACACACACACACACACACACACACACACACATATATATATATATATATATATATATATATATATATATATATATGTATATATACATATATATACATAGATATACATGTATATATATGCATATATATATACATAAATACATATATGCGTGTATATGTAGATATATATATATACATATATACAAACATTTTATACACACACACACATATTTGTATATGAGTGTGTATGTGAGTGTGTGTATATATACACAAATACGCACACACACACACACATATATGTATATACATATATATATATATATATATATATATATATATATATATATTCATATATATATATATATATATACACATATAAATCACCAGCACCAATCATGCAGATGGCTGTGGCCTTCAACCAATGATAAAACAGACATCAAAAGTATGCCTAAAGTATATTATATAAAAGAGTTCTCGTGCTTTAAGGTGGTCAGTACGCTGAAACCATTACCTCGGACTATGGCTAGCCCCAGATTTTATTTAACCACAAAGTTTATTGTGGCTCGTTGGATTCGGCCGTTATTTTGCGGCCGATGTCTTCCACTGATGTGCGAGAGGAAGGCCCAAAAGCACCTGTAGTTTGGAAGGCAAAAGGTTCAGAGCTGTAGCGGTTTGTAAGGGACTGATATTTATACCTTCATGCATTTTCCGTCTGCTGTGCTGCTGACCATGAGATCAGATGATGCTTGTTTGTGTCTGTGCAGGTAGCGTCCCAGAGCAAGCAGTTGCCACGCTTGAACAATGCCTTTTACCATCTCCCCTGTCAAGTCCAGCAGGTTTCAGGATTGACGGTATCCCCGCACTCTGCAGTACTCTCTTGAAAGCAGAGTGTCCGGGTAACCGTCAAGAACTGAGGTTGCAGAACAGGGAATGGTGCCCAAGGGAGTCCATTTGACCCCCACATTTGCACTTACGTTGATAACATTCGGATGCACCGACCCTCTGGGCGATAGTGATACGGAAGATGTCATCGTCGAGGTGTGTTCCCACAGCGGGCATGGGAATCATGCAGTCACGCTCACTTTTGGGCTGAACACTGGCCAAGAGACGAGCTCTGGACGCTCCATCCACTTGATGCGTTTGAGAGAGGCTTTGGATGATATAGAATCCCATGCCTTCTGTTACGATCTTCGGGTAGGGATCGGTTCCTAATCTATAGCAAGGTGTGCTGTGGCGTTACCAGGGGATATAAAAGCAGGAGCAGCTATGTCTGTCGTCCTGTGAATCCCAAGACCCCCAAGACTAACAGGGAGAGTGGTTAGTTTTCAATTGTCAGCATCAAAATTGACATTTCATAAATTTGTGGCTGCTTTCCGTAAAGTATCATCAATGTGCTGCAACAAGTACTACAATTTAGGGATGGCAAAGTAACTTTGAGAAGATCTAGAGTTTGATGAGTATTAATATTTTTAAGGGTGTCAGTCATGCCTTGAAGCTCTTCATGTTTCCTTTGCAGTGCTGGCATTGCTGCTGCCAAAGTCAGAGGAGATCCGAGCAACTGATATTCTTCCTCTTTTAAACGACATATAGTTGACAGCAGTTCATGAAACCCAATAAGGGTCCATCGTTCTTCCTTTGTGTGGTTGAGGAGAATTAATTCGCACTTTGCATCGCTGATGGCTAATCCTGACTGATGAAACTCAGAGATTAGGTTGGGCAAATCACCCAAAACATTCTCTACAGTGCCACCTAGTGTTGCATCGTCCAGGTAACTTATATTAAATCCATTAATTGGTAAGCTGGAGGCCCTGTCGACACCAAGAAAGAAAAAGGCTGGATCTATGGGTTCACCATGATAACATAGGCCGTAATAGCCTCTTTAATAGTTTCACCTGCAGCATCCGTGTCACGATCAAGTAAATTCTCTAAATGCATTGGACAAAGACAATGAGGCCCTTTTGCAGACCCTGAGAGATAGAAATTCACATCTGTGGTAATTCCTAATTGGCATCGTGTGGCGTTGGCAAGCTGAGATTTTCCAGTAATGGCGGGTGCTTCGATTTTAATGCATTGAGAACATCCTCGCCACGGCCTGCAAATCCCTCCGTAGGGGCAGTGAGTCTTACTGCACCTTTTATGTCACTACCGGCAATTTTATCGGCAACCCTCCTCCTAAGATTTTTGTCTGTGTGTGTTAGACTGTAAGTGAGAGTTCCCCGCGATGGCTTCGGGCTGGAGAGGAATCGGAAGAATGTTGGTGTTCATGTACTTTGTTTCTTGGTGTTTAATTTTTGTAGCGAGTATACGAAGCGAGTAA